>NC_056455.1:21303348-21390848 GCF_018296145.1 Oncorhynchus tshawytscha | reverse complement strand
TGGAGGTGGACTGGGGACAGCAAGGAGTCATCATGTCAGGTAGTCCTGAGGCATGGTCCTAGGGCTCAGGTCCTCCGAGAGAGAGAAAGAAAGAGAGAGAATTAGAGAGAGCATACTTAAATTCACACAGGACACCGGATAGGACAGGAGAAGTACTCCAGATATAACAAACTGACCCTAGCCCCCCGACACATAAACTACTGCAGCATAAATACTGGAGGCTGAGACAGGAGGGGTCAGGAGACACTGTGGCCCCATCTGATGACACCCCCGGACAGGGCCAAACAGGAAGGATATAACCCCACCCACTTTGCTAAAGCACAGCCCCCACACTACTAGAGGGATATCTTCAACCACCAACTTACCATCCTGAGACAAGTCTGAGTATAGCCCACAAAGATCTCCGCCTTGGCACAACCCAAGGGGGGGCGCCAACCCAGACAGGAAGATCACATCAGTGACTCAACTCACTCAAGTGACGCACACCTCCTAGGGACGGTATGAAAGAGCCCTAGTAAGCCAGTGACTCAGCCCCTGTAATGGGGTTGGAGGCAGAGAATCCCGGTGGAAAGAGGGGAACCGGCCAGGCAGAGACAGCAAGGGCGGTTCGTTGCTCCAGAGCCTTTCCGTTCACCTTCACACTCCTGGGCCAGACTACACTCAATCATATGACCCACTGAAGAGATGAGTCTTCAGTAAAGACTTAAAGGTTGAGACCGAGTTTGCGTTTCTCACATGGGTAGGCAGACCGTTCCATAAAAATGGAGCTCTATAGGAGAAAGCCCTGCCTCCAGCTGTTTGCTTAGAAATTCTAGGGACAATTAGGAATCTAGAATTGAAGCAGAATAAGCTGATCCTAAATATGTGGGGCAACTACAACCTGGATAATAGATTTCTATGGTATTTACTAGTAAATGACATGGTAAATTTCCACCAATTCATATAATACATGTTTCCCTGCTATACAAATATGCCCATAGCATTTACTCATATACTGTATTGTGTGCCCATACCTAAGAAACAGTGAATAGTGCCCTGCTGCCAGTGGCAATGGTTGCTATGGTGACAGAGAGGTGGATGAGGGTAGTGGGGGAATGTGAGTGTAGTCCCATCCACAGCAGTCTATATGGGCCCATATTCAATATTCCCCCTTCCCTCTCTCCCCCCTCTTCTCTTTCCCACACATCTCTCTTTCCTCGCTCTCTCTGCTTCCTTAATATGTCTCTCCATTTCCATTCTTCTTCGCATCTTCCTACTCCCCCCACCTCACCACACCCAATTACTCACTCTCTCTCTCCCCCATCAGCCTCCCCCTTTCTCCCTTCCTCTTCACCCCCTCCCCCTTTCTCCCTTCCTCTTCACCCCCCCTCCCCCTTTCTCCCTTCCTCTTCAACCCCTCCCCTTTCTCCCTTCCTCTTCACCCCTCCCCCTTTCTCCCTTCCTCTTCACCCCTCCCCCTTTCTCCCTTCCTCTTCACCCCCTCCCCTTTCTCCCTTCCTCTTCACCCCCTCCCCCTTTCTCCCTTCCTCTTCACCCCCTCCCCTTTCTCCCTTCCTCTTCACCCCCTCCCCCTTTCTCCCTTCCCTTCACCCCCTCCCCCTTTCTCCCTTCCTCTTCACCCCTCCCCCTTTCCCTTCCTCTTCACCCCCTCCCCTTTCTCCCTTCCTCTTCACCCCTCCCCTTTCTCCCATCCTCTTCACCCCTCCCCCTTTCTCCCTTCCTCTTCACCCCTCCCCCTTTCTCCCTTCCTCTTCACCCCCTCCCCTTTCTCCCTTCCTCTTCACCCCTCCCCCTTTATCCCATCCTCTTCACCCCCCTCCCCCTTTCTCCTTCCTCTTCACCCCCTCCCCCTTTCTCCCTTCCTCTTCACCCCCCCCCCCTTTCTCCTTCCTCTTCACCCCCTCCCCCTTTCTCCCTTCCTCTTCACCCCCTCCCCTTTCTCCCTTCCTCTTCACCCCCCCTTTCTCCTTCCTCTTCACCCCCTCCCCCTTTCCCCCACCGCTTCCCTTCTTCTCTCTCCTCCATCAGTCTCACTCGGTGGCGGTGCTGCTCTATATTTAACAGGGCTGTTCAGTCAGAGTTATTCTTGCAGCTGCTGAGGAAGAAAGTGCTGAAAGTTTAATGGATAAAAAAGCTGCAGTACATTCAGTACAGCACACAGCAACAGCAGTCACGCCCACAGACAGGAGGGAGGGAGGGAGGGGGAGGGAGGGAGGGAGGGAGGGAGGGAGGGAGGGAGGGAGGGAGGGAGGAGGGGGAGGGAGGGAGGGAGGGAGGGAGGGAGGGGAGGGAGGGGGGAGGGAGGGGGAGGAGGGAGGGCATTACATTCTGTGATGGACTCTGTTTAGGGGGAAAAACAGCAAGATGGGGAGGGATGAGAGAGGGAGAGAAAGGGGGGTTGGAGAGAGAAGGGAAATGGAGGGATGAGAGAGGGAGAGAAAGGGTGAGGGAAAAAGAGAGAGGAGGAGCGTTACATTCTGTGCAGCTGAACTGTTTAAATGGCAGATACTCTGGACAGTATACTGTATAAAACAATGTCCTAATCAACCCCGTATTGTGGTGACCCCGTCCCAGTTCATCAAAAGGTTTGAAAATGGTCTGCTATTTTTTGGCTTTATAAAATCTACATCTCAGTGTAACCTCTCTAGTCAAACAAGGGAAAGATGAATTACTAGATCAAAAGATCTGTGTGTGTGTGTGTGTGTGTGTGTGTTTGCAGAGCAATGATGCCTCAGGGAGCGCGTGGAACTGGATGTACTTCATTCCCCTCATCATCATCGGCTCTTTCTTCATGTTGAACCTGGTCCTGGGTGTACTGTCTGGGTAAGTGTGTGCGTGTGTGTGCACGCATGTGTGTGTGTGGGAGAGTGTGTGTGTGGGCGCACGTGCATGTGTGTGTGGGGCATGTGTGTGTGTTTCATGTGCGTGTGTGTGTGTATACAATATGTCTGTGTATATGTCATTGTATACATCTATATGTGTGTTTCATTTGATATGTGTGTGTTGATATGTGTGTGTGTGTCTACCACAGGGAGTTTGCCAAAGAGAGAGAGCGAGTGGAGAACAGGAGTGAGTTTCTAAAGCTGAGGAGACAGCAGCAGATAGAGAGAGAGCTCAATGGATACCTGGAATGGATTTGTAAAGCAGGTACATTATCATCATATAGAACTACACACAAAACATGCATGGAACCCTATGTTACATATTTATGTTATATTTGTTCTATATTTATGTTATATATGTTACATATTTATGTTATATACATTTCTATTTATGTTATATATGTTACATATTTATGTTATATACATTTCTATTTATGTTATATATGTTACATATTTATGTTATATACATTTCTATTTATGTTATATATGTTACATATTTATGTTATATACATTTCTATTTATGTTATATATGTTACATATTTATGTTATATTTGTTCTATATTTATGTTATATATGTTACATATTTATGTTATATACATTTCTATTTATGTTATATATGTTACATATTTATGTTATGTATGTTATATGTTTATGTTATTTATGTTATATATGTTACATATTGATATAATATATCTTATATATCTTATATGTTTTATATTTATTTTATATATTTATGTTATATATGTTATAGATGTATGTTATATATGTTACATATTTATGTTATGTATGTTATATGTTTATGTTATTTATGTTATATATGTTACATAATCATGTTATATATGTTATATATTTATGTTATATATTTTTGTTATGTACGTTAGATATTTATGTTATTTGTGTTATATATTTATGGTATATATGATATGTATTTATGTAATGTATTAATGTTATAAATGTTATATATTTATGTTATATATGTATGTAATTCGTGTTATATTTATGTTATATATGTTACATATTTATGGTATATATGTTATATATTTATGTTATATATGTTATATATTTATGTTATATATATTATATATTTATGTTATATATGTTTTATATGTAAGTTAAATATGTTATATATTTATGTTATATATGTTATATATTTATGTTATATATGTTATATATTTATGTTATATATTTATGTTATATATGTTATATATTTATGTTATATATTTATGTTATATATGTTATATATTTATGTTATATACATTATATATTTATGTTAAATATGTTATATATTTATGTTATATATGTTATACATTTATGTTATATATGTTACATATTGCCATATACATTCTCATGTTATTGTTTACTTCACTTTTGCTTCCTATAGAAGAAGTGATCTTAGCAGATGATGAAGACCCTGATGCCTTTGACGGTATTTACCCAAGTGTGTGTGTGTGTGTAGTGACATAGATATGATGTTAGAATGTATATAGAGACGGACAATGAGAAAATATAACATTGTGTAAATGTAGCATTATTGTGAGTGTAAATGTATCATCTTTACTAGTACACATGTAGCATATTTTCTAGTGTAAATGTAGCATTTTTAATAGTGTAAATGTCACATCTTTCCAAGTGTAAATGTAGCATTTTTGCTAGTGTAAATGTAGAATATTTACTAGTGTAACCAGAGCATCTTTGCTAGTGTAAATGTAGCATCTTTGCTAGTGTACATGTATAATATTTTCTTGTGTAAATGTTGCATCTTTCCTATTGTAAATGTTACAGCTTTGCTAGTGTAAATGTATCATATTTACTAGTGTATAGGTATCATCTTTCCTATTGTAAATGTTGCAGCTTTGCTAGTGTAAATGTATCATATTTACTAGTGTAAATTGTTGCATCTTTCCTAGTGTAAATGTAGCATCTTTGCTCGTGTAAAGGTAACATATTTGCTAGTGTGAATGTAGCATCTTTCCTATTGTAAATGTTGCAACTTTGCTAGTGTAAATGTAGCATCTTTACTAGTGTAAATTTAGCATCTTTTCTAGTGTAAATGTAGCATCTTTGTTAGTGTAAATGTAGCATCTTTACTAGTGTAAATGTAGCATCTTTGCTTCTGTGCCAGTGTTTGTTTGCGTGTTCTATAGTGAGCAGTTGTGCGTCACTCTGTTCTATTTTTCCCATTCAGGCACCCGCAGGAGACCCACCATCAAAAACCACAAGAACAAAACAGATCTCCTTAACCCAGAGGATGGGAATGGAGACCTGGCAGTGGGTAAGAAACACCACACACACGCACACGCACACACAAGATGTTACATGCTAACCAAATGTGTTTTTTCTCTCCACTCTTGTCCCCATCCCCCTCTCCTTTTCCCACTCTTCTCCTCTCCTCCATCCCCTCTCCTTTTCCCACTCTTCTCCTCTCCTCCATCCCCTCTCCTCTTCCCATTCTTCTCCTCTCCTCCATCCCCCTGTCCTCTTCCCACTCTTATCCTCTCCTCCTTCCCCCTCTCCTTTTCCCACTCTTCTCCATCTTCTCTCCTCTTCCCACTCTTCTCCTCTATCCCCATCTCCTCTTCCCACTCTTCTCATCTCCTCCATCCCCATCTCCTCTTCCCACTCTTCTCATCTCCTCCATCCCCCCTCCCTTCCCCTCTTCTCCTCTCCTCCATCCCCCTCTCCTTTTTCTTCTCCTCTCCTCCATCCCCCTGTCCTCTTCCCACTCTTATCCTCTCCTCCTTCCCCCTCTCCTTTTCCCACTCTTCTCCTCTCCTTTTCCCACTCTCCTTTTCCCACTCTTCTCCTCTCCTCCATCCCCCTCTCCTCTTCCCACTCTCTTCCTCTCCTCCATCCCCCTCTCCTTTTCCCACTCTCCTCCATCCCCCTGTCCTCTTCCCACTCTTATCCTCTCCTCCTTCCCCCTCTCCTTTTCCCACTCTTCTCCTCTCCTCCATCCCCCTCTCCTCTTCCCACTCTTCTCCTCTCCTCCATCCCCCTCTCCTCTTCCCACTCTTCTCCTCTATCCCCCTCTCCTCTTCCCACTCTTCTCCTCTTCTCTTTCCCCCTCTCCTTTTCCCATTCTTCTCCTCTCCACTATCCCCCTCTCCTTTTCCCATTCTTCTCCTCTCCTCCCAGGTTCTCCCTTTGCGCGGGCCAGTCTGAAGAGTTCCAAGCTGGAGGGCTCTAACTTCCATAAGAGGGAGCGTCGTCTGCGTTTCTTCATCCGACGCATTGTGAAGACCCCGTATTTCTACTGGAGTGTACTGTGTCTGGTGGGACTTAACACCATGTGTGTGGCTGTAGTACACTACGACCAGCCTGAACCACTCTCAGACTTCCTCTGTGAGTAGACATACAGGGAGGGAGGTATGGAGGGAAGGAGGGAGGTATAGTGGGAGGGAGGTATGGAGGGTGGGAGGGAGGTATGAAGGGTGGGAGGGAGGGGGGTATGGAGGGTGGGAGGGAGGTACGGAGAGAAGGAGGGGGTACGGAGAGAAGGAGGGAGGTACGGAGAGAAGGAGGGAGGTATGGAGGGTGGGAGGAGGGGGTGGTATGGAGGGTGGGAGGGAGGGGGGAGGTATGGAGGGAGGGAGAGATGGATGGAAATTCTAGATACTTTTCCTTATTTCTCTCTCTACCTCTCTGTCACGTTGGCTTAAAGGAGATTCTGTCATGTTGGCTTAAAGGAGATTCGGGAGACAGACAAAGGAATGCGTAATAAGTTTTTTTATTAAGCCCCAAATTATGGCGTGCCATGTAAAGGCACGAAGACGAAGACCAAACAAACACGCAACAAAAACACAGGGTAGAAACCCAAACAAAAGAGCGAGGAGTACCTCAAATAAATAACACATGCGCACAATGATTATCACACGGGATGAGACCCGTAATCATCTGTGCAATCCACAAGGGTACAAAAGCGCAAAACACAGCACAGGTACTCATACGCACCAACGGACATAGTAACAATAATCGACAGCCCAATGGAAACCAAAGGGCAAACTTATACAAGTACTAATCAGTGGGAATAGGGGACAGGTTTATTATTATTTTTATTTCACCTTTATTTAACCAGGTAGACTAGTTGAGAACAAGTTCTCATTTACAACTGCGACCTGGCCAAGATAAAGCAAAGCAGTGTGAACAGACAACACAGAGTTACACATGGAGTAAACAATTAACAAGTCAATAACACAGTAGAAAAAAAGAAAAAAGAGAGTCTATATACATTGTGTGCAAAAGGCATGTGGAGGTAGGCAAATAATTACAATTTAGCAGAATAACACTGGAGTGATAAATGATCAGATGGTCATGTGCAGGTAGAGATACTGATGTGCAAAAGAGCAGAAAAGTAAATAAATATAAACAGTATGGGGATGAGGTAGGTAAATTGGGTGGGCTATTTACCAATGGACTATGTACAGCTGCAGCGATCGGTTAGCTGCTCAGATAGCAGATGTTTAAAGTTGGTGAGGGAGATAAAAGTCTCCAACTTCAGTGATTTTTGCAATTCGTTCCAGTCACAGGCAGCAGAGAACTGGAAGGAAAGGCGGCCAAATGAGGTGTTGGCTTTAGGGATGATCAGTGAGATACACCTGCTGGAGCGTGTGCTACGGGTGGGTGTTGCCATCGTGACCAGTGAACTGAGATAAGGCGGAGCTTTACCTAGCATGGACTTGTAGATGACCTGGAGCCAGTGGGTCTGGCGACGAATATGTAGTGAGGACCAGCCAACTAGAGCATACAGGTCGCAGTGGTGGGTGGTATAAGGTGCTTTAGTAACAAAACGGATGGCACTGCGATAAACTGCATCCAGTTTGCTGAGTAGAGTATTGGAAGCTATTTTGTAGATGACATCGCTGAAGTCGAGGATCGGTAGGATAGTGAGTTTTACTAGGGTAAGTTTGGCGGCGTGAGTGAAGGAGGCTTTGTTGCGGAATAGAAAGCCAACTCTAGATTTGATTTTAGATTGGAGATGTTTGATATGAGTCTGGAAGGAGAGTTTACAGTCTAGCCAGACACCTAGGTACTTATAGATGTCCACATATTCTAGGTCGGAACCATCCAGGGTGGTGATGCTAGTCGGGCGTGCGGGTGCAGGCAGCGAACGGTTGAAAAGCATGCATTTGGTTTTACTAGCGTTTAAGAGCAGTTGGAGGTGTGCGTAATGAAAGTTCCGGAGGGATCGTGCCAGTCTTTCTGCCTCTCTGATTGCTTCTTACAGTGGATTTGTCAATGCCCCTCTTTATTCCTTTTCTTTTGATATTATCCTCCTGCATTTTCCTGCTTGCTCATTCATGTCTGATCTTTCCCGCACTCTCTCACCCTGTTCCCTCTCTCTTTTCACCTCTTACAGACTTTGCAGAGTTCGTCTTCTTGAGTATCTTCATGTCTGAGATGGGTATAAAGATTTATGGACTGGGGTCACAGCCTTACTTTCACTCCTCCTTTAACTGCTTCGACTGCATTGTGAGTGGTGGAACATGTCTACTCTAGGATACACACACACACACACACACACACACACACACACACACACACACACACACACACACACACACACACACCAGTACAGTAAACACACACACTCACATATCATTTTTGACCGCATGTTTTGGATAACATCATTAATCGTGTGTGTGTGTGTGTGGCAGGTAATATGTGGCAGCATATTCGAGGTGCTGTGGGGTTTTATCCAGCCTGGGACATCCTTTGGTATCAGTGTATTACGAGCTCTAAGGTTACTGAGAATCTTCAAAGTCACCAAGTAAGTCTCTACTGACTTTGAGTCAACCTCTGTATCGGATATCTTATCAATCTGTTTGTCAGCATGTCTCATTAACAAACGACCATGAAAGGCAATTCTAAACTCTCTCTCACAAGCTCTCTCTCCTCTCCCCAACTCTCTCAGTTCTATTCAAGGGGCTTTATTAGCATGGGAAGAAACATATGTTTACATTGCCAAAGCAATATAAATAAATAATAAAAAGTGAAAAGTAAATATTACACTCACACAAGTTCCAAAACAATAAAGACATTTAAAATGTCATATAATGTCTATATACAGTGTTGTAACGATGTGCAAATATGTTAAAGTACAAAATTAAAAATGTATGGGTTGTATTTACAATGGTGTTTGTTCTTCACTGGTTGCCCTTTTCTTGTGGCAACAGGTCACAACTCCTGCTGCTGTGATTTCTCTCCCCTGCCCCTCCCCCCTCTCTCTCTCTCTCTCTGTCAGGTACTGGGCGTCTTTGAGGAACCTGGTTGTATCTCTGCTCAACTCCATGAAATCCATTATAAGCCTGCTCTTCCTCCTCTTCCTCTTTATCGTCGTCTTCGCTCTGTTGGGCATGCAACTCTTCGGAGGACAGTCAGTACCTCCGCTTCTTTTCCCCTCTTTTCTTGCCCCTTTCATCCTTCCTCCCCCTTCCTCCCCTTCCCCTGTCACTCTTTATCTTCAGTATCTGACTGTTTGGTGTCATCTTTAATCTCTCTCTCTCTCTCTTGCTATCTTTCTCTCGCTCTCTCTTTCTCGCTCTCTCTTTCTCTCTTCCTCAATTTCTCTCTGTTTATCCTCTAGGTTTAATTTTGAATCTGGCACTCCCCCAACCAACTTTGATACTTTCCCTGCAGCAATAATGACTGTGTTCCAGGTGAGTGGATAAAGACGGGAGGGGGGAGTGGAGAGGGGAGAGAAAGGAAAGAGATAATGGAATGAGAAAAGAGGGCAGAAGAAGAGTGGGAGTGGTAGCACACTGGAAATGGGGGATAGGAGAGAAAGAAAGAGGATAGATGAGTGTAAAGGCAGGGAAAGGTGAGAGTGTAAGCAGTCCCAAGATAAGCAGTCCTAACGTGTGCAAAGCGTGTGTTTATAAGTGTGTGTGTGTGTGTGTGTGTATAAGAGTGTGTGTGCTTAAGTGTGTGTGTTTAAGAGTGTGTGTGTGTGTGTATAAGATTGTATGTGTGTATACGAGTGTATGTGTACAGTAGTACGAGTGTATGAGTGTCTGTGTGTGTACAGATGCAGGATCTTAATTTTATCACTATTTTGTTCCTGAGAAATGTCCCGCTCTGCAGAAAATGCAAACTTGTAGTGTATTCAAGGTATTAAAAGGCTTCTAAAGTTTGTAATTTCCACTTTAAAATGTCAGACTTGATTTGCCCTAACGAAAAATTGATCAACCCCTACAAAAAATGTCCAGTAATTATAATATACATAATAATTCACATTTCCTGTTGCTGTTTTTTTTTCTGCTGTAGCAAAGTGCCTAAAATGAAGATCCTACATGTTTATTAGGAGTGTGTTCTCCCCCAGATCCTACATGTTTATTAGGAGTGTGTTCTCCCCCAGATCCTACATGTTTATTAGGAGTGTGTTCTCCCCCAGATCCTACATGTTTATTAGGAGTGTGTTCTCCCTCAGATCCTACATGTTTATTAGGAGTATGTTCTCCCCAGATCCTACATGTTTATTAGGAGTATGTTCTCCCCAGATCCTACATGTTTATTAGGAGTGTGTTCTCCCCAGATCCTACATGTTTATTAGGAGTATGTTCTCCCCAGATCCTACATGTTTATTAGGAGTGTGTTCTCCCCAGATCCTACATGTTTATTAGGAGTGTGTTCTCCCCCAGATCCTACATGTTTATTAGGAGTATGTTCTCCCCCCCAGATCCTACATGTTTATTAGGAGTGTGTTCTCCCCCAGATCCTACATGTTTATTAGGAGTGTGTTCTCCCCCAGATCCTACATGTTTATTAGGAGTGTGTTCTCCCCAGATCCTACATGTTTATTAGGAGTGTGTTCTCCCCAGATCCTACATGTTTATTAGGAGTGTGTTCTCCCCAGATCCTACATGTTTATTAGGAGTGTGTTCTCCCCAGATCCTACATGTTTATTAGGAGTGTGTTCTCCCCCAGATCCTACATGTTTATTAGGAGTGTGTTCTCCCTCAGATCCTACATGTTTATTAGG
Source organism: Oncorhynchus tshawytscha (assembly GCF_018296145.1). Lineage (NCBI taxonomy): Eukaryota > Metazoa > Chordata > Actinopteri > Salmoniformes > Salmonidae > Oncorhynchus > Oncorhynchus tshawytscha. The sequence goes on along the minus strand of NC_056455.1, from coordinate 21,379,988 downwards.
AGTGTGTTCTCCCCCAGATCCTACATGTTTATTAGGAGTGTGTTCTCCCTCAGATCCTACATGTTTATTAGGAGTGTGTTCTCCCTCAGATCCTACATGTTTATTAGGAGTGTGTTCTCCCCCAGATCCTACATGTTTATTAGGAGTGTGTTCTCCCCCAGATCCTACATGTTTATTAGGAGTGTGTTCTCCCCCAGATCCTACATGTTTATTAGGAGTGTGTTCTCCCCCAGATCCTGACCGGAGAAGACTGGAACATGGTCATGTATGATGGAATAGAATCTCAGGGAGGAGTCAACAACGGGATGGTCTTCTCAGTCTTCTTCATTGTGCTCACGCTTTTCGGCAACTGTATCCTTACACACACACACACACACACACACACACACACACACACACACACACACACACACACACACACACACACACACACACACACACACACACACACACACACACAGACCCCACACACACACACACACACACAGTGTAGTTTCTGTCTTCAACCCTTTGCTCTCAGACACTCTGCTGAATGTGTTTTTGGCCATTGCTGTGGACAATCTGGCCAACGCACAGGAACTCACTAAGGTACAGTACTTTGTACAGTACTTTGTACACTGACAGAGCCACGCCTACTGGGGTCAAATAGAATGACCCTTCAGTTCAGGAAATGACCTCTCACCCTGTCAGCTCTAGCTCCCCATTAAAAATGATCTGTATATTGACAGATATTGGACTGAATGCTCCAACAATGGGAATACATGTCGGTGAAGACGGAAGGCAGGCGGGTAAGGCGAGAACAGGCGGGAACATTCTAGCCAATGAGAGGGCAGATAAGAATGTTAACAACAGGCATGCCACGTGCGTTATATCAGTAATAACCTAAACATTCGATCAAATAAGCCTCACTTTGCCAATTAGTAATTACATTTTATATTGACCAAATTCAAAATTCTCTCATTGTCGCCATACAAAAAAATCTCCACTTGGTCTGCATCACGCTATATTCTCGCGTGGCCTGATTTTGGGGCCGGAGTCAGCCCTCTTCACTTCACCTCTTCTTCTGTATCTCCATGTATCTGTATCTGTCAAAGCCCCTCTTTCTCCTATCTATAAACATATCTATAAAGGTCATTGCTCTCTTCTCTCACTCTGTCTACCATCTTTATTAACCTCCTCTATCTCTGCTTTTTATCCCCCCTCTCTCTCTCCCTCCTATGTATTTCCCATCTCCCCTCCTCCCCCTCTCTCTCTCCCTCCTATGTATTTCCCGTCTCCCCTCCTCCCCCTCTCTCTCTCCCTCCTATGTATTTCCCATCTCCCCTCCTCCCCCTCTCTCTCTCCCTCCTATGTATTTCCCGTCTCCCCTCCTCCCCCCTCTGACTCTCCCTCCTATGTATTTCCCGTCTCCCCTCCTCCCCTCTCTCTCTCCCTCCTATGTATTTCCCATCTCCCCTCCACCTCTCTCTCTCTCTCCCTCCTATGTATTTCCGTCTCCCCTCCTCCCCCTCTCTCTCCCTCCTATGTATTTCCCGTCTCCCCTCCTCCCCCTCTCTCTCTCCCTCCTATGTATTTCCCGTCTCCCCTCCTCCCCCTCTCTCTCCCTCCTATGTATTTCCCGTCTCCCCTCCTCCCCTCTCTCTCTCCCTCCTATGTATTTCCCGTCTCCCCTCCACCCCTCTCTCTCCCTCCTATGTATTTCCCGTCTCCCCTCCTCCCCCTCTCTCTCTCCCTCCTATGTATTTCCCGTCTCCCCTCCTCCCCCTCTCTCTTCCTCCTATGTATTTCCCGTCTCCCCTCCTCCCCCTCTCTCTTCCTCCTATGTATTTCCCGTCTCCCCTCCCCCCCTCTCTCTCCCTCCTATGTATTTCCCGTCTCCCCTCCTCCCCCTCTCTCTCTCCCTCCTATGTATTTCCCGTCTCCCCTCCTCCTCTCTCTCTCCCTCCTATGTATTTCCCGTCTCCCCTCCTCCCCTCTCTCTCTCCCTCCTATGTATTTCCCGTCTCCCTCCCCCTCTCTCTCTCCCTCCTATGTATTTCCCGTCTCCCCTCCTCCCCCTCTCTCTTCCTCCTATGTATTTCCCGTCTCCCCTCCACCCCTCTCTCTCCCTCCTATGTATTTCCCGTCTCCCCTCCTCCCCCCTCTCTCTCCCTCCTATGTATTTCCCGTCTCCCCTCCTCCCCCTCTCTCTTCCTCCTATGTATTTCCCGTCCCCCCTCCCCCTCTCTCTTTCCCTCCTATGTATTTCCCGTCTCCCCTCCTCCCCCTCTCTCTCCCTCCTATGTATTTCCGTCTCCCCTCCTCCCCCTCTCTCTCCCTCCTATGTATTTCCCGTCTCCCCTCCTCCCCCTCTCTCTCCCTCCTATGTATTTCCCGTCTCCCCTCCTCCCCCTCTCTCTCCCTCCTATGTATTTCCCGTCTCCCCTCCTCCCCCTCTCTCTCCCTCCTATGTATTTCCCGTCTCCCCTCCTCCCTCTCTCTCTCCCTCCTATGTATTTCCCGTCTCCCCTCCCCCCTCTCTCTCCCTCCTATGTATTTCCCGTCTCCCCTCCCCCCCGTCTCTCTCTCCCTCCTATGTATTTCCCGTCTCCCCTCCTCCCCCTCTCTCTCTCCCTCCTATGTATTTCCCGTCTCCCCTCCTCCCCCTCTCTCTCTCCCTCCTATGTATTTCCCGTCTCCCCTCCTCCCCCTCTCTCTCTCCCTCCTATGTATTTCCCGTCTCCCCTCCTCCCCCTCTCTCTCTCCCTCCTATGTATTTCCCGTCTCCCCTCCTCCCCCCTCTCTCTCTCCCTCCTATGTATTTCCCGTCTCCCCTCCTCCCCCCTCTCTCTCTCCCTCCTATGTATTTCCCGTCTCCCCTCCTCCCCCTCTCTCTCTCCCTCCTATGTATTTCCCGTCTCCCCTCCTCCCCCTCTCTCTCCCTCCTATGTATTTCCCGTCTCCCCTCCTCCCCCTCTCTCTCTCCCTCCTATGTATTTCCCGTCTCCCTCCCCCTCTCTCTCTCCCTCCTATGTATTTCCCGTCTCCCCTCCCCCCCTCTCTCTCCCTCCTATGTATTTCCCGTCTCCCCTCCTCCCCCCTCTCTCTCCCTCCTATGTATTTCCCGTCTCCCCTCCTCCCCCCTCTCTTTCCCTCCTATGTATTTCCCGTCTCCCCTCCACCTCTCTCTCTCTCCCACTCGCTTTCTTTGGTAGGACGAGCAGGAAGAGGAAGCCGCTTCCAAGAAAAATGTTTTGCAAAAAGCCAAGGAGGTGGCCGAAGTCAGCCCTCAGTCTGCAGCCAACCTGTCTATAGCGGCGTAAGTATCTCTCTTTCTTTCTGTTTCCATATCTCTCTCTGTTGTTTGTCTCATCCTTGCCCCCTCATCTCTCCTAGTGTGTTCACTCTTCAGCTGCACAAGACACCTGCGTACTTGCTCGTGCGCGCGCGCACACACACACACACACACACACAAACACACACACACACACACACACATTGTTTGATCACCTCCTCCAGTAGGAAGCAGTGAGTCTTAGATCCTTTCTCTGCAGCTCTCTGTTCTCTCATGGTGAAATTCATAGTGTGTCCACGGTCCACAGCCCTTATAATGTCACAGCAGTGGAGCCTGAGGATGTAGGGACACTTCCAATATCACGCATAGAGTTGAACTCCACTACTATTATAGTAAGGTTACAACTGTTGTTTCTACTCTGAATCATGAACACGTATGCATGCAAGCAAATATTTACATACTTACATACACACACACACATGCACACACACACACACACACACACACACACACACACACACACACACACACACACACACACACACACACACACACACACACACACACACACACACACTCAGTCAATCTCTGACGTAGCCCACTTTTGATGTGTACTTTTGTGTGGTGTGTTGACTATTGTTGGGTGTTGTGTCTTGGACATGTTTCCTAGTCTGCAAGACAGCTTAAGATGCACTGATAGGGCAATACTAGGAATGGTTTCCACTAATGTGGTGACTGTGATGTCATTCCTAGCACTGCCCCACCATGTATAAATCCAAATCATTCATCCACATATGTGGATGATATAATAGCTTTGCAAGCAGGGATTTTCCAAGCTGGAATCTCCACACCTGCTAAAGCAGGTTAGGATATACTCTGAGTCCCTGTCTGGGACTCTGGGAAGAAGATTTCTCTCTGGATCTAAATGGGTTACACTTTACCTGACCCCTCCTTCACAAGGCCGAAATAACACTATTATAATGAAGACATAACACTATTATAATGATGACATAACACTATTATAATGAAGACATAACACTATTATAATGATGACATAACACTATTATAATGATGACATAACACTATTATAATGAAGACATAACACTATTATAATGAAGATATAACACTATTATAATGAAGACATAACACCATTATAATGATTACATAACACTATTATAATGAAGACATAACACTATTATAATGAAGACATAACACTATTATAATGAAGACATAACACTATTATAATGAAGACATAATACTATTATAATGAAGACATAACACTATTATAATGATGACATAACACTATTATAATGAAGACATAACACTATTATAATGATGACATAACACTATTATAATGAAGACATAACACTATTATAATGAAGACATAACACTATTATAATGATTACATAACACTATTATAATGAAGACATAACACTATTATAATGATGACATAACACTATTATAATGAAGACATAACACTATTATAATGATGACATAACACTATTATAATGATGACATAACACTATTATAATGAAGACATAACACTATTATAATGATGACATAACACTATTATAATGAAGACATAACACTATTATAATGAAGACATAACACTATTATAATGAAGACATAACACCATTATAATGATTACATAACACTATTATAATGATGACATAACACTATTATAATGATGACATAACACATGTTGTAAACATGTCATGACAACAAGAAGACCTGGGTAACGGTTTGTGACTTGAGATATCCGCTGTAAGAGAACATGTGGCTATGATTGGCTCTCTGCCTTGTTGTTTCGATTGAAGGGCAGTCTGTGTTTGGTAGAATGAATGGAGAGATGTGTAGATACCCTGAAGACAGTGCAATAGAATTTGTGCAACAGAGACTAAATGTGAGCTAGAGAGATATGGACGCCTGTGTAGTGGAAGAGAGATGTGGATCCTGAGATAGAGAAATAGTATGAGAAAAGTCTAGAGGGATAAATAAAGTTTGTGCAAGAGAAAGAAAGTTGAAAATGGAGAGAGAAAGAGAGGAAGAGAAAAAGAGAAAGAAAAGGAGAACAGAATAGAAATGGAGAGATAGATGAATAGAGACATTGCTAGATGGTTGTCTGAGCAGTGTGAGTTGAAATGGCGTGTGTAGGTGTTAGTGTAAAGTTGTGTGTGTGTGTGTGTGTGTGTGTGTGTTGGTGAGGTTTGAGGAGTGTGTTGCCTCATTCACACTATAGGGCCGACCCTAAATGTACTGTACTGGCTCATATATCTTTTTTTCACATGGTTCTTTCCAGCATGGTTCCAGCCACTCTGGTGGATGCGTAGCCAGGTCAGCCCAGTACAGCTCTGCTTGGCTAGGTTCTGGTTGGTCATATAGTGTGAATTGGGCACGCGTGTGTTCTCTGTGTCATGTCACTCACCGACTGTTTCCCTCCTCAGCGAGAAAGTAAACAGCACAGGTCACAACGCTTCCGACCCCTTTCTGGACTGGTATTTACTCATTTATACTCCTTCTGTTTCTTTTCGCCCGCTTTTCCTTTCCTCTCCTCCTTTAGACCATCCTGTTTTAATTATCTCCCCCTAATAATGATTTTTTTACTCCTTTGCTTTTTTGTTGGTTTTGAGTTGGCTTATTCTGAGTATATTTTCTGTTGGCTGCTCCCCGCAGTATGGCTGTGGCTTTACTGTGGTTGACTGTGGTCCCTGGGAAAGGGAGTTAGTGGGGCCGGGGCGCCATTTTGGTTCTTTCGTTGGCAACATCTCAAATGGCACCCTATTCCCCATATAGTGCACTACTGTTGACCTGAGCCTTTCATAAGAGTCGTGTAAAATATGGAGAATAGAGTGTTATCTGAGGTTTGCCCTTTTTTCTCAGTACTTCCATTTTCAGTCTTTTTGTTGATGATTCCATTTTGGTTCCTTCATTGGGTCCTTTTGGGTTGGGTTTCCTGGTCGACTGTTTAATATTCTAACCTTGACTCAATATCATTCTCCATCTTGTGCCTCTCTCTGTGTGGTTTCCCAAAGTGGGGCTGGTCTGCCCACTGCTTTGGGAAACTGTGGTCGACCATACTCCTTCAGTAGCTCTGTGTTTCTGCCCTGTAGGTCCAGCAAGGCGACCCTTTACATGTGTGTGTGTGAGCTCTATAGTGTGTGTTTGCGTATTTGCTTGTGTTTATATTTCTGTATACCTGTGTATGTAGGTTTCTGTATGTCTGTGTGTTTGTATATTTGTAAATTGACTCAGATACCACTGCTTAACCTGATATTTGACACTCTCTTAACCTCCCCACCCATCCTCTCTTTTCTCTCCCTCTATGCCTCCCCTCCTTCTCCTCTGCTCTCCATCATGCTTTCTGTCTCTATTTCTTAACCTCTCTTTTCTCCTCGCTCTTCTCCCCTTTCATACAACTCTCTGTCCATCTGTCTCACCTTTCCTCCATCTCGCCTCCCTCTTCTTTCTCTCGCCTGCTCTCTTCTCTCATCTCTCATCTCTTCTATCCTCTACCTCTCTCTCGGTCCTCCTCTCTCTGTCCTTCCTCTCATCCTTTCCCCTCTCTCCGTCCCTGTAGTAAAGAGCAGCAGAAGAACAATAAGGGTGGTAATAAGTCCGTGTGGGAACAGAGGACCAAGGAGCTGAGGAAACAGACTCTAATGACCAGCAGAGAGGCCCTCTACAACGAACTGGACCCAGAGGACCGCTGGAAGGCAAGGAGAGAGGGAGGGAGAGGGGAAGGCTGGAAGGAAGGGAAGGAGAGAGGAGGGAGGGGGGAGGCTGGAAGGAAGGGAAGGAGAGAGGAGGGAGGGGGAAGGAAGGGAAGGAGAGAGGGAGGGGGGGAAGGCTGGAAGGAAGGGAAGGAGAGTGGAGGGAGGGAGGGGGAAGGCTGGAAGGAAGGGAAGGAGAGAGGAGGGGGAGGGGGGGGGAGGCTGGAAGGAAGGGAAGGAGAGAGGAGGGAGGGGGAAGGCTGGAAGGAAAGGGAAGGAGAGAGGAGGGAGGGGGAGGCTGGAAGGAAGGGAAGGAGAGAGGAGGGAGGGGAGGCTGGAAGGAAGGGAAGGAGAGAGGAGGGAGGGGGAGGCTGGAAGGAAGGGAAGGAGAGAGGAGGGAGGGGGAAGGCTGGAAGGAAGGGAAGGAGAGAGGAGGGAGGGGGAGGCTGGAAGGAAGGGAAGGAGAGAGGGGAGGGGGAAGGCTGGAAGGAAGGGAAGGAGAGAGGGAGGGGGAAGGCTGGAAGGAAGGGAAGGAGAGAGGAGGGAGGGGGAGGGGGGAGGCTGGAAGGAAGGGAAGGAGAGAGGAGGGAGGGGGGGGAAGGCTGGAAGGAAAGGGAAGGAGAGAGGAGGGAGGGGAGGCTGGAAGGAAGCGAAGGAGAGAGGGAGGGAGGGGAAGGCTGGAAGGAAGGGAAGGAGAGAGGAGGGAGGGGGAGGCTGGAAGGAAGGGAAGGAGAGAGGAGGGAGGGGGGAAGGCTGGAAGGAAGGGAAAGAGAGAGGAGGGAGGGGGAGGCTGGAAGGAAGGGAAGGAGAGAGGGAGAGGGGGAAGGCTGGAAGGAAGGGAAGGAGAGAGGGAGGGGGAAGGCTGGAAGGAAGGGAAGGAGAGAGGGAGGGGGGAAGGCTGGATGGAAGGGAAGGAGAGAGGGAAGGGGGAAGGCTGGAAGGAAGGGAAGGAGAGAGGGAGGGGGAAGGCTGGAAGGAAGGGAAGGAGAGAGAGGGAGGGGGAAGGCTGGAAGGAAGGGAAGGAGAGTAGAGGGAGGGGGAAGGCTGTAAGGAAGGGAAGGAGAGTGGAGGGAGGGGGAAGGAAGGGAAGGAGAGTAGAGGGAGGGGGGAAGGCTGGAAGGAAGGGAAGGAGAGTGGAGGGAGGGAGGGGGGAAGGAAGGGAAGGAGAGTGGAGGGAGGGGGGAAGGAAGGGAAGGAGAGTGGAGGGATGGAAAGGGGATACCTAGTCAGTTGCACAGTTGAATGCATTCAATCAAAATGTGTCTACCGCATTTAAGCTGAATCAGAGAGGTGAGGGGGCTGCCTTAATCGTCATCCACGTCATTGGTGCCAGGGGAGCAGTTGTTGTGGGTTTAACTGCCTTGCTCAAGGGCAGAACAGCAGATGTTTCCACCTTGCCGGCTCAGGGATTCAAACAAGCAACCTTTCGGTTACTGTCCCAAGCTCTAACTTCTAGGCTACCTGCCACCCCAGAGAGGGGGTAAAGAAGGGAGGTGGGTAAGGAGGAAGGGAGACAGTAAGAGACAACAAACCAAATGGAGAAGGGTGGAGAGAGCGATGGAACACAGAAAGGGGAGAAATTACGGAAGTTGGTAACACTTTTTATTGGTCTGGGTTAAGCTGCTTGATACTTCCGGGTACTTACCTCATATAGTTCATCATAATTGACTACCTGGTAATTACCGGGTGCCAAATGTAACATACTGGTTGGTGCCTTTGTCAATTTACCAATAATTGATTCAAGTTTTTGAGCTTTATAGGTGGTTATATGACCTCTGGGATGCTAACGATATTATGCCTCTCCTTGATTCCGCCTGGCCTTCTTCGTCCGTCCCCTGCTTACAACTCTCCCAACCCAACCTTTCCCTCCCTCCCCCTCCCCTTTCTTCCAGGTGAACTACTCCCGCCACATCCGTCCTGACATGAAGACCCATACAGACCGCCCTCTAGTGGTGGACCCCCAGGAGAACCGCAACAACAACACCAACAAGACCACCAAAGAGCCTGATCCCCCCCCCAGCCAGCAGCACGCTGACGAGCTGGTCCGCAAGCAGACACACGTCCACGAGAGAGGAGGTGGGGGAGGAGGAGGTGGGGGCTCAGGGTCTGGTTCAGGCCCTGGAAGGCCTTACGAGCGGGCAGACTCTACGGAGAGCCGCAGGAGCCGTAAGGAGAGCAAGGAGCACCAGGAGCTCCAACACCACCACTCCTCCCATACCCGCCTAGATGCAACGATGCTGGGACAGAGTGGAGAGGAGAGGCCCCAGAGAAGGCACCACCACCCACGGGGCCAGGTGGGCTCATCGGAGCACAGGAAACCCCGCCAGCACCGCATGCCCCCAGAGGACGAAGAGGGGGGAGGTGGAGGTGGTGGAGGAGGAGGAGGAGGAGGAGGGGAAAGGCGACACAAGAGCAGGGGGACAGAAGGAGAAGGCGAGGGGGAGCAAGAAGGGGGTGATGGAGGTGAGAGGAGGCAGAGACGGCATCGCCATGGCACTCAGTCAGGGTGTGATGGTGAGGGGAAGAGGACGCGGCAACACCGCAGGAAGTGAGCGAGACCCTGACACACACAGACACACACACATATATACGCACTCACACTTTCCTCTGTCAACCAGTGTCCTTATACAGTAGTTCTCAGAACCTTTCTGACATTTTCCTACTCCTTCTCTTCCATCAATCTCTCTTGTTTCTCCCTCTCTTCCTTTCTTTCCATCTCTTTCCCTCTATAGGGATGGTCCCAACCTGTCCACCACACGGCCCATCCAGAAGAGCCTCTGTAGACAGGACAGCCAGTACAGCGAGGACATGGACAATGTCATGAACAGTAAATTGGCCACCAGCCAGCCCCAGCTAACCCCAGGCTCCACCCAGCAGCCCTGCCCAGCCTCGGGTCTCCCCAGCCCAGCCAACCACAATACTCCAGGCCCAGGCTTCGGCCCTGCAGGCCTCAACACTCACCTGACCAACAGCAGCTCCCACCTGGGCCTAGATGGAAGCCTGGTTCCTGCATACGGAAGTAGCACCCGGATACCGGACCACACGGCAGTGGACATACCACCCATGTTTCCTTCCCACAACGCCATATTGCAGGGTGAGAGAGAGGGAAGAAAGAGGAGGGGATGGGGATGGAGGGAGACTGTATGACCAAGGTTTATCAGGTCACATCTTCAGTCAAAACATTGAGAAACAGCCACACATGCCATGCTATTTCTGAATTCTTGTTTCTTCCCTTCATTCTTCCCTGTCCTTTCCTCTCCTATCCACCCCCTCCCTCCCCCTATCTCTCTCTCTCTCCTCCCTCTCTTTCTTGCATCCCTCCAGTCAATAAGAATGCTAACACGGAGCCTCTGCCTAAGAAGGAGGATAAGGAGGATGATGATGATGAGAAGGGTGATGAAGATGGACCCAAACCAATGCCTCCCTATAGCTCCATGTTCATCCTCTCTACCACCAACCCGTATGTGGGCACATGCATGCACACACACACACACAATCACAATCACACACACACGTATATTCATTATTAATTATATTAATGATGCATTTTTTGTGTTTGTTGCAATGTGTGTGTGTGTGTGTGTGTGTGTGTGTGTGTGTGTGTGTGTGTGTGTGTGTGTGTGTGTGTGTGTGTGTGTGTGTGTGTGTGTGTGTGTGTGTGTGTGCGTGCGTGCGTGTGTACGTGCATGCTTGTGTGTGTCTGTGTGTGTGATCAGGTTCCGGAGACTATGCCACTACATTGTGACTCTGAAATTCTTTGAGTTTGGTATCCTGTCTACCATCGCTATGAGCAGTATCGCCTTGGCAGCAGAAGACCCCGTCTGGCCAGAATCACCTCGCAACAATGTGAGACACTCAATGCTAGCTCCGTGTCCGAATTAGCTTATATTTACTCTCCATGCTAACTTAGCTATTAGCTAACTTTTACTTTACCCTCTGGGCTGACCTAGCTAGTTTAGCTAGCTTCTACTTTACCCTCAAAGCTAACTTAGCTATTATAGCTAACTTCTACTTTACCCTCGAAGCTAACTTAGCTATTTTAGCTAACTTCTACTTTACCCTCCATGCTAACTTAGCTATTATAGCTAACTTCTACTTTACCCTCAATGCTAGCTTAGCTATTATAGCTAACTTCTACTTTACCCTCCATGCCAACTTAGCTAATATAGCTAACTTCTACTTTACCCTCAATGCTAATTTAGCTATTATAGCTAACTTCTACTTTACCCTCCATGCTAACTTAGCTATAAGCTAACTTTTACTTTACCCTCCATGCTAACTGAACTATTAGCGAGCTTCTACTTTACGTCTGCTAACTCTGTGCTCTCTCCCTTTATGCAGGTTCTGCGCTACTTTGACTATGTGTTTACGGGAGTGTTCACCTTTGAGATGTTGATTAAGGTCATTCTGAATCTATTTCACTCTAGCTATACTTGTAATTTTTTGACTTGAGACAATCAATAACAAAACATATCCACTCTCTCTGTCGCCCTCACTCTAACGCCCCCCCTCACTCTCTCTCACTTTCTCTCTCTCCCCCCCTCCTCCTCTCTCTCTCCATCCCCCCACACCTCTCTCTCAGATGGTGGATCTGGGCCTGGTGTTGCACCAGGGCTCCTATTTCCGTGACCTGTGGAACATCCTGGACTTTATAGTGGTTAGTGGTGCTCTGGTGGCCTTCGCCTTCACGTAAGTTACCCTCCTGTCCCGTCATCTCCTCTCCCCCAACTCTCTCTCTTTCTCTCTCTCTTGTCCTGCCTGCTGCCCCATCTCTTCCTCTCCCCAATCTCCCCCTCTCTCTCCTCTCCTCTCTGCCCCTCTCTCTGCTGTCCTTGCAAGGGGTCACAACGTCACTGCGCAGACAGCCTCACAGGCGCCCTGGAGTAAAGCCCCACTCTCTCTCTCCTCTATCGCTCTCTCTTCTGTTGCTCTCTCTTCTGTCACTCTCTCTTCTGTCACTATCTAGTCTCTTTATATCCCATGCTCTTGTTCTGTCTCATGTTCACACTCCCACGCTCTCTCTCCTGTCTCAGTCTTAGCTCCTCTGTCTTGCTCTGTCTCACTCGATCAACAACCTTCCCACAACCTTCCCATAGCATCCAACTCCCCAGGCTACTGGCACTACCATTTCCCCAATGCCCCTTTCAATCATCGTTGGCCAGAGTCAACCCCTTTCCTCTCCTCCTGTCCTTTATCCCGCTCCCCATCTCACCTGCCTCCCTCGCTCCTCGTTTCTACTTCTCCCCCCTGCGGTCCAACACTATCCCCCTCCACCATTTCTCTCCCAACGTCCACTATGCCCCCCTCTCTCGCTTCTCTCCTCCCCCTTATCTCCCGTGGGTGTGAGGACCACCCCAGGCACCTGTAACCCTTTAGTGTCCCGGGCGGTTCTGGAGCTGAGGGGCCTGAGCCGCACCCCTCCTCCACCCCTCCTACGGAGCAGGTATTTCAGCTTCCTTCTTCTGCACGCCACTGCCTGAGCTTGGGCTGGAAGTGGGACAGGTGCTATGGCTGGTGATGAAGCTGGTACTATCGCTGGGGCTGGAGCTTGGTGTGGGATGAAGAAGGGTGCTTTAATTAAATAAAGGTTTAGGATGGGGGAAGTTCTGGGTCTAAGGCTAAATGGAACGGGAGTTGGGGGTCTGGGGAAAGAGAAGTGCTGGGTCTAAGACTAAATGGAACGGGAGCTGGGGGTCTGGGGAAAGAGAAGTGTTGGGTCTAAGGCTAAATGGAATGGGAGTTGGGGGTCTGGGGAAAGAGAAGTGTTGGGTCTAAGGCTAAATGGAACGGGAGCTGGGGGTGTGGGGAAAGACAAGTGCTGGGGTTGTAGCCGGGATCAGGATGGGGTAAAAAAGAAGACGGTTAAGGTTGAGACAAGGGTGTTAGGGCTGGAGTGGGGTCGGAGCAGGTGGGGTTGAGTGAAGAGAGGTGTAATTCTTGGAATAGTACATTGATACATTGACCCTCTTGAAAAGAGATGCTGAGTCTTAATGTGACTACCTGGACCGACACAGGATAGATCAACAGACTAAAGGGAATGGCTGGGTTGGGTGTGATGCTAAAATTTGGGTAGGCTTAAAATGGTTGTTTTTGGACTGTGCTAGAATTATGAGCTTTTTCATGATCCAGACTTCTTATCGTATACCGTGGCGCCTGAAATGGTGTCCAAGATTTCTCTAGGCTGGTTGATTTAGACCTAGGATATGATTTTACAATGATTTTATACATAGTTGCATGATATGAAGTCATTGGTTAAGGCTTGTGAGTTGATTATTGTACATGCTACCTGAACACATAGTGCATGAGTTATTCTCACAGTATTGATGTGAGTCTTTCCACGCTAACCCAGTCCCCTTATACAGGTGGATCAATGGAAAAACATGGCGACCAGGGCATTTGATTCACTCAATTCAGGAATTGAATTTGAAATGTTGAACCCCTTCAAAGAAAATACTGGGATATTTTCAAAACCATTCATTCCATTTCAACGGATCATCTGAATTGACTGAATCAAAATGGAATCGAAAGCCCAACCCTAAAGGAAAGCAGGGTATGAGGATGATGTGCACGTAGGCATGCATACATACTTGAGGTCCATATACATGCATCTAAGAATGGGAATGGCTATAACTAACAGTCATTTCTGTAATGCATATGAAGAACCTATCATAGCTCAGAGTATATGATCATTCATTAGCTGATAGGGGTGTTGCGTGTTTCGCAAACAGAAATCACTCCGCTTTGTATCTTCCCAAGCATGTCTAATACCTCCTCAGGGAAGGTCTCTTTCTTCCACCCTTACTCCCTAGGCCCTAACACTAGCTCCCCATTGCTTAACCCTTTGCTTCCCCTCCAAAGAGAGGGGTTACAGATTACCGTTACAGTGGGCATGCAGTTTTCTTCTCCTTTAAGGGAGAAAGATAGAAAAAGATACCTGGATGTGCTTGCAGAATACTCCCTCCTTCCTTCCTTCCCCCCTCCCTCCCTCCCTCCCTCCATCCCTCACTCCATCCCTCACTCCATCCCTCACTCCTTTACTCTGCTCCTGTGGAGAGAAACAAACTGTTCACCAATCCCTTTTACATTCCTCCTTCCCCTCCTCACTCCGTTTTCCTGATCTCCAACTGGATAGGTTCACAGAATGTTAGCATTGCCCAGCTAGCATTAGCATCATTACAATTGCCTATCCAATCATTTCACATCTGCAGTCATGTGAAGGAGATGAAGGAAAATATGATTTGTAGGAATATTTGGACACTCAAGGTAGAATTTGAATCAAACCACAGATCTAAGACCAGATTGTCCACCCACAAATCCTAACCTTGCCCGTTAGGCTGGTAAAAACGAATTTGATCCTAGATCAGTGTCTAGGGACAACTCCAGGGTGGCAGTGGCACCCCCTGTCTGTGGGACTGACCCCCTGATCCTGCCATGTTATGTTATGTGTGTATGTGTGTGCCACTGTCAAGTGTGTGTGTGTGTGTGTGTGTGTGTGTGTGTGTGTGTGTGTGTGTGTGTGTGTGTGTGTGTGTGTGTGTGTGTGTGTGTGTGTGTGTGTGTGTGTGTGTGTGTGTGTGTGTGTGTGTGTGTGTGTGTGTGTGTTTGTTGGAGTATTTCATGTATATATGTGTCTTTCTGTATGTATATATGTGTGTTGCATCTATATATATGTGTATCTTTCTGCATGTATGTGTTGCATACTGTATATATGTGTTTATCTGAGTGTATATGTATGTTCATGTGTTTCACTTTCTGTGTTAGGCCTGCGTTTTTAGTCTGAAGGTATAATGAAATGTTTGACAAAGGTCCAGACAGACAGACAGACAGACAGACAGACAGACAGACAGACAGACAGACAGACAGACAGACAGACAGATCAGATTCTGAAAGATTAGTCAGATAGTCAGATACTCTGATAGATTAGCCAGAGAGACAGAGACTCTGATAGATTAGTCAGAGAAACAGAGACTGATAGATTAGTCAAATAATCAGAGACTGATAGATTAGTCAGAGAGACAGAGACTCTGATAGATTTGTCAGAGAGACAGAGACTCTGATAGATTAGTCAGAGAGACAGAGACTCTGATAGATTCATCAGATGGTCAGAGACTCTGATAGATTAGTCAGATAGACAGAGACTCTGATAGATTAGTCAGAGAGACCGAGACTCTGATAGATTAGTCAGAGAGACCGAGACTGATTGATTAGTAAAATAGTCAGAGACTCTGATAGATTAGTCAGAGAGACAGAGACTGATAGATTAGTCAGAGAGACAGAGACTCTGATAGATGAGTCAGAGAGACAGAGACTCTGATAGATTAGTCAGAGAGACAGAGACTGATAGATTAGTAAAATAATCAGAGGCTGATAGATTAGTCAGAGAGACAGAGACTCTGATAGATTAGTAAAATAGTCAGAGACTCTGATAGATTAGTCAGATAGACAGAGACTGATAGATTAGTAAAATAGTCAGAGACTCTGATAGATTAGTCAGATAGACAGAGACTGATAGATTAGTCAGAGAGACAGAGACTCTGATACATTCGTCAGAGAGACAGAGACTCTGATAGATTAGTCAGAGAGACAGAGACTCTGATAGATTAGTCAGAGAGACAGAGACTGATAGATTAGTAAAATAGTCAGAGACTCTGATAGATTAGTCAGATAGACAGAGACTGATAGATTAGTCAGAGAGACAGAGACTCTGATAGATGAGTCAGAGAGACAGAGACTCTGATAGATTAGTCAGAGAGACAGAGACTGATAGATTAGTAAAATAATCAGAGACTCTGATAGATTTGTCAGAGAGACAGAGACTCTGATAGATTAGTCAGAGAGACAGAGACTCTGATAGATTCATCAGATGGTCAGAGACTCTGATAGATTAGTCAGATAGACAGAGACTGATAGATTTGTCAGAGAGACAGAGACTCTGATAGATTAGTCAGAGAGACAGAGACTGATTGATTAGTAAAATAGTCAGAGACTCTGATAGATTAGTCAGAGAGACAGAGACTGATAGATTAGTCAGAGAGACAGAGACTCTGATAGATGAGTCAGAGAGACAGAGACTCTGATAGATTAGTCAGAGAGACAGAGACTGATAGATTAGTAAAATAATCAGAGGCTGATAGATTAGTCAGAGAGACAGAGACTCTGATAGATTAGTAAAATAGTCAGAGACTCTGATAGATTAGTCAGATAGACAGAGACTGATAGATTAGTAAAATAGTCAGAGACTCTGATAGATTAGTCAGATAGACAGAGACTGATAGATTAGTCAGAGAGACAGAGACTCTGATACATTCGTCAGAGAGACAGAGACTCTGATAGATTAGTCAGAGAGACAGAGACTCTGATAGATTAGTCAGAGAGACAGAGACTGATAGATTAGTAAAATAGTCAGAGACTCTGATAGATTAGTCAGATAGACAGAGACTGATAGATTAGTCAGAGAGACAGAGACTCTGATAGATGAGTCAGAGAGACAGAGACTCTGATAGATTAGTCAGAGAGACAGAGACTGATAGATTAGTAAAATAATCAGAGACTCTGATAGATTAGTCAGATAGACAGAGGCTGATAGATTAGTCAGAGAGACAGAGACTCTGATAGATTAGTCAGAGAGTCAGAGACTCTGATAGATTAGTCAGATAGACAGAGACTGATAGATTTGTCAGAGAGACAGAGACTGATAGATTAGTCAGATAGTCAGCGACTCTGATAGATTAGTAAAATAGTCAGAGACTCTGATAGATTAGTCAGATAGACAGAAACTGATAGATTAGTCAGAGAGACAGAGACTGATAGATTAGTCAGATAGTCAGAGACTCTGATAGATTAGTCAGATAGTCAGAGACTGATAGATTAGTCAGAGAGACAGAGACTCTGATAGATTAGTCAGAGAGACAGAGACTGATAGATTAGTCAAATAATCAGAGACTGATAGATTAGTCAGAGAGACAGTGACTCTGATAGATTTGTCAGAGAGACAGAGACTCTGATAGATTAGTCAGAGAGACAGAGACTCTGATAGATTCATCAGATGGTCAGAGACTCTGATAGATTAGTCAGATAGACAGAGACTGATAGATTTGTCAGAGAGACAGAGACTCTGATAGATTAGTCAGAGAGACAGAGACTGATTGATTAGTAAAATAGTCAGAGACTCTGATAGATTAGTCAGAGAGACAGAGACTGATAGATTAGTCAGAGAGACAGAGACTCTGATAGATGAGTCAGAGAGACAGAGACTCTGATAGATTAGTCAGAGAGACAGAGACTGATAGATTAGTAAAATAATCAGAGGCTGATAGATTAGTCAGAGAGACAGAGACTCTGATAGATTAGTAAAATAGTCAGAGACTCTGATAGATTAGTCAGATAGACAGAGACTGATAGATTAGTAAAATAGTCAGAGACTCTGATAGATTAGTCAGATAGACAGAGACTGATAGATTAGTCAGAGAGACAGAGACTCTGATACATTCGTCAGAGAGACAGAGACTCTGATAGATTAGTCAGAGAGACAGAGACTCTGATAGATTAGTCAGAGAGACAGAGACTGATAGATTAGTAAAATAGTCAGAGACTCTGATAGATTAGTCAGATAGACAGAGACTGATAGATTAGTCAGAGAGACAGAGACTCTGATAGATGAGTCAGAGAGACAGAGACTCTGATAGATTAGTCAGAGAGACAGAGACTGATAGATTAGTAAAATAATCAGAGACTCTGATAGATTAGTCAGATAGACAGAGGCTGATAGATTAGTCAGAGAGACAGAGACTCTGATAGATTAGTCAGAGAGTCAGAGACTCTGATAGATTAGTCAGATAGACAGAGACTGATAGATTTGTCAGAGAGACAGAGACTGATAGATTAGTCAGATAGTCAGAGACTCTGATAGATTAGTAAAATAGTCAGAGACTCTGATAGATTAGTCAGATAGACAGAAACTGATAGATTAGTCAGAGAGACAGAGACTGATAGATTAGTCAGATAGTCAGAGACTCTGATAGATTAGTCAGATAGTCAGAGACTGATAGATTAGTCAGAGAGACAGAGACTCTGATAGATTAGTCAGAGAGACAGAGACTGATAGATTAGTCAAATAATCAGAGACTGATAGATTAGTCAGAGAGACAGTGACTCTGATAGATTTGTCAGAGAGACAGAGACTCTGGTAGATTAGTCAGAGAGACAGAGACTCTGATAGATTCATCAGATGGTCAGAGACTCTGATAGATTAGTCAGATAGACAGAGACTCTGATAGATTAGTCAGAGAGACAGAGACTCTGATAGATTAGTCAGAGAGACCGAGACTCTGATAGATTAGTCAGAGAGACCGAGACTGATAGATTAGTAAAATAGTCAGAGACTCTGATAGATTAGTCAGAGAGACAGAGACTCTGATAGATTAGTCAGAGAGTCAGAGACTCTGATAGATTAGTCAGATAGACAGAGACTGATAGATTTGTCAGAGAGACAGAGACTGATAGATTAGTCAGATAGTCAGAGACTCTGATAGATTAGTAAAATAGTCAGAGACTCTGATAGATTAGTCAGATAGACAGAGACTGATAGATTAGTCAGAGAGACAGAGACTGATAGATTAGTTAGATAGTCAGAGACTCTGATAGATTAGTCAGATAGTCAGAGACTGATAGATTAGTCAGAGAGACAGAGACTCTGATAGATTAGTCAGAGAGACAGAGACTGATAGATTAGTCAAATAATCAGAGACTGATAGATTAGTCAGAGAGACAGAGACTCTGATAGATTTGTCAGAGAGACAGAGACTCTGATAGATTAGTCAGAGAGACAGAGACTCTGATAGATTAGTCAGATAGTCAGAGACTGATAGATTAGTCAGAGAGACAGAGACTGATAGATTAGTCAGAGAGACAGAGACTCTGATAGATTAGTCAGAGAGACAGAGACTGGTAGATTAGTTAGATAGACAGAGACTCTGATAGATTAGTCAGATAGTCAGAGACTCTGATAGATTAGTCAGAGTTACAGAGACTCTGATAGATTAGTCAGAGAGACAGAGACTCTGATAGATTAGTCTTAGAGATGGAGACTGATTGATTAGTCAGAGAGACAGAGACTGATAGATTAGTCAGTGACAGAGATTGATAGATCAGTCAGATAGTCAGAGACTCTGATAGATTAGTCAGAGAGACAGAGAATCTGATAGATTAGTCAGATAGACAGAGACTCTGATAGATGAGTCAGAGAGACAGAGACTCTGAGAGATTAGTCAGAGAGACAGAGTGATAGATTAGTCAGAGAGACAGAGACTCTGATAGATTAGTCAGAGAGTCAGAGACTCTGATAGATTAGTCAGATAGACAGAGACTGATAGATTTGTCAGAGAGACAGAGACTGATAGATTAGTCAGATAGTCAGAGACTCTGATAGATTAGTAAAATAGTCAGAGACTCTGATAGATTAGTCAGATAGACCAAGACTGATAGATTAGTCAGAGAGACAGAGACTGATAGATTAGTCAGATAGTCAGAGACTCTGATAGATTAGTCAGATAGTCAGAGACTGATAGATTAGTCAGAGAGACAGAGACTCTGATAGATTAGTCAGAGAGACAGAGACTGATAGATTAGTAATATAATCAGAGGCTGATAGATTAGTCAGAGAGACAGAGACTCTGATAGATTAGTCAGAGAGTCAGAGACTCTGATAGATTAGTCAGATAGACAGAGACTGATAGATTCGTCAGAGAGACAGAGACTGATAGATTAGTCAGATAGTCAGAGACTCTGATAGATTAGTCAGATAGTCAGAGACTCTGATAGATGAGTCAGATATTCAGAGACTGATAGATTAGTCAGAGAGACAGAGACTCTGATACATTCGTCAGAGAGACAGAGACTCTGATAGATTAGTCAGAGAGACAGAGACTCTGATAGATTAGTCAGAGAGACAGAGACTGATAGATTAGTAAAATAGTCAGAGACTCTGATAGATTAGTCAGATAGACAGAGACTGATAGATTAGTCAGAGAGACAGAGACTCTGATAGATGAGTCAGAGAGACAGAGACTCTGATAGATTAGTCAGAGACACAGAGACTGATAGATTAGTAAAATAATCAGAGGCTGATAGATTAGTCAGAGAGACAGAGACTCTGATAGATTAGTCAGAGAGTCAGACTCTGATAGATTAGTAAAATAGTCAGAGACTCTGATAGATTAGACAGAGACTGATAGATTAGTCAAATAATCAGAGACTGATAGATTAGTCAGAGAGACAGAGACTCTGATAGATTTGTCAGAGAGACAGAGACTCTGATAGATTAGTCAGAGAGACAGAGACTCTGATAGATTAGTCAGAGAGACAGAGACTCTGATCGATTAGTCAGAGAGACAGAGACCCTGATATATTAGTCAGAGAGACAGAGACTGATAGATTAGTAAAATAGTCAGAGACTCTGATAGATTAGTCAGATAGACAGAGACTCTGATAGATTAGTCAGAGAGACAGAGACTCTGATAGATTAGTCAGAGAGACAGCCAGCCAGCCAGCCAGACAGACAGACAGACAGACAGACAGACAGACAGACTCTGATACAGTGCCTTGCGAAAGTATTCGGCCCCCTTGAACTTTGCGACCTTTTGCCACATTTCAGGCTTCAAACATAAAGATATAAAACTGTATTTTTTTGTGAAGAATCAACAACAAGTGGGACACAATCATGAAGTGGAACGACATTTATTGGATATTTCAAACTTTTTTAACAAATCAAAAACTGAAAAATTGGGCTTGCAAAATTATTCAGCCCCCTTAAGTTAATACTTTGTAGCGCCACCTTTTGCTGCGATTACAGCTGTAAGTCGCTTGGGGTATGTCTCTATTAGTTTTGCACATCGAGAGACTGAAATTTTTCCCATTCCTCCTTGCAAAACAGCTCGAGCTCAGTGAGGTTGGATGGAGAGCATTTGTGAACAGCAGTTTTCAGTTCTTTCCACAGATTCTCGATTGGATTCAGGTCTGGACTTTGACTTGGCCATTCTAACACCTGGATATGTTTATTTTTGAACCATTCCATTGTAGATTTTGCTTTATGTTTTGGATCATTGTCTTGTTGGAAGACAAATCTCCGTCCCAGTCTCAGGTCATTTGCAGACTCCATCAGGTTTCTTCCAGAATGGTCCTGTATTTGGCTCCATCCATCTTCCCATCAATTTTAACCATCTTCCCTGTCCCTGCTGAAGAAAAGCAGGCCCAAACCATGATGCTGCCACCACCATGTTTGACAGTGGGGATGGTGTGTTCAGGGTGATGAGCTGTGTTGCTTTTACGCCAAACATAACATTTTGCATTGTTGCCAAAAAGTTCAATTTTGGTTTCATCTGACCAGAGCACCTTCTTCCACATGTTTGGTGTGTCTCCCAGGTGGCTTGTGGCAAACTGTAAACGACACTTTTTATGGATATCTTTAAGAAATGGCTTTCTTCTTGCCACTCTTCCATAAAGGCCAGATTTGTGCAATATACGACTGATTGTTGTCCTATGGACAGAGTCTCCCACCTCAGCTGTAGATCTCTGCAGTTCATCCAGAGTGATCATGGGCCTCTTGGCTGCATCTCTGATCAGTCTTCTCCTTGTATGAGCTGAAAGTTTAGAGGGACGGCCAGGTCTTGGTAGATTTGCAGTGGTCTGATACTCCTTCCATTTCAATATTATCGCTTGCACAGTGCTCCTTGGGATGTTTAAAGCTTGGGAAATCTTTTTGTATCCAAATCCGGCTTTAAACTTCTTCACAACAGTATCTCGGACCTGCCTGGTGTGTTCCTTGTTCTTCATGATGCTCTCTGCGCTTTTAACGGACCTTTGAGACTATCACAGTGCAGGTGCATTTATACGGAGACTTGATTACACACAGGTGGATTGTATTTATCATCATTAGTCATTTAGGTCAACATTGGATCATTCAGAGATCCTCACTGAACTTCTGGAGAGAGTTTGCTGCACTGAAAGTAAAGGGGCTGAATAATTTTGCACGCCCAATTTTTCAGTTTTTGATTTGTTGAAAAAGTTTGAAATATCCAATAAATGTCGTTCCACTTCATGATTGTGTCCCACTTGTTGTTGATTCTTCACAAAAAAATACAGTTTTATATCTTTGTTTGAAGCCTGAAATGTGGCAAAAGGTCGCAAAGTTCAAGGGGGCCGAATACTTTCGCAAGGCACTGTAGATCAGTCAGAGAGACTGATACTCTGATAGATCAGTCAGAGAGACAGCAAGACAAAGACAGACAGACAGACATACTCTGATAGATCAGTCAGAGAGACTGACACTCTGATAGTTCAGTCAGAGAGACAGCAAGACAGACAGAGAGAGATTGTGATAGATTAGTCAGACAGACAGAGACTCTGATAGATCAGTCAGACAGACAGAGACGCTGATAGATCAGCCAGATAACAGTGAAACTCACAGGGCCAAAGCAGACTGTAATAGATAAAGATAGTGCCCTTATTCAATTGGTCAAAATCAAGCAGCATTGCAGATAGAACGAGTATTCCCATTGGAGATCTGTATCACGATTTTGATCTAATTACTCTGGCATCCACTGTCTGGCCTGATGATCGGTGGTATCTGGGCTCGTGCCGTCATCCTGCATGCCTCTCAAATAAATAGAAGAACCGCTGTGCCTGAACATAATGCCCTTCCCAAGGCAGGACAGTGATAGGCCGAAACTGGTACAAGCCTACACTAGTGGACCAATCAGATGACTGGAAGGGAAGTGGTTTGATATTGGTTACTATGGTTACTAACATGGATGTTCCCCTCAGTTGATCCTATGGAATTGTTAAAGCATCATTAATGTTAAGCGTCAATGGTGGCACTAGTTTGGTGCTGTGTCCCAGTTATGTTTTCTCTCTGTATGTGTGTGTGTGTGTGTGTGTGTGTGTGTGTGTGTGTGTGTGTGTGTGTGTGTGTGTGTGTGTGTGTGTGTGTGTGTGTGTGTGTGTGTGTGTGTGTGTGTGTGTGTGTGATAATGGGCTTCAAATATGACAGACAAACAGACAGGTAGCTAGGAGTGTGTATGTTGGGGAGGTTGAAGGTATGACAGACATACAGACAGGTAGCTAGGAGTGTGTATGTTGGGGAGGTTGAAGATATGACAGACAAACAGACAGTTAGCTAGGAGTGTGTATGTTGGGGAGGTTGAAGATATGACAGACAAACAGACAGGTAGCTAGGAGTGTGTATGTTGGGGAGGTTGAAGATATGTGTGTATGTTTGGGAGGTTGAAAATATGTGTGTATGTGAGAGGGGAAGGATCTAACAAAACGTAGGCTTGCACTCTTTTTTTTCTGTTTCTCTGTCTCTCATATGGATGTTTTTCCTCCTTCAAACCCGTCCTTTTCCCTTTGTCACATTTACTCCTTCTCTGTCTCTTTCTTTTTCTACCTCTCTCTCTCTCTCCTCTCTCTCTCTCTCTCCCCTCTCTCTCCTCTCTCTCTCCTCTCTCTCTCTCTCTCTCTCTCTCTCTCCTCTGTCTCTCTGTCTCTGACCCTCTCTCTGACTCTCTCTCCTCTCTCTCTCTCTCGCTCTCTCTCCTCTCTCTCTCTCTCTCTCTCCTCTCTCTCTCTCTCTCTCTCTCTCTCTCCCCCTCTCTCTCTCTCTCTCTCTCCCCTCTCTCTCTCTCTCTCTCTCCTCTCTCTCTCTCTCTCTCTCTCCTCTCTCTCCTCTCTCTCTCTCTCCTCTCTCTCTCTCTCTCTCTCTCTCCTCTGTCTCTCTGTCTCTGACCCTCTCTGATCTCTCCGTTCCGGACCAACAGGAGCAGTAGCGGGTAAAGTTGTGTTCTCTCTCTTTCTCTTCTGCTGCACTCTGACTGCTTGTCCTTCCGATCACACGGCTTTCCTCTCTTTCTTTTTTAAATCTGTCCGTCCTCACTGTCGCCCACGTGTCTTTATCTCTTTCTCTCTCACTGTCACCCAAGTGTCTTTATCTCTTTCTCTCTCACTGTCACCCAAGTGTCTTTATCTCTTTCTCTCTCACTGTCGCCCAAGTGTCTTTATCTCTCTCTTTCTCTCTCACTGTCGCCCAAGTGTCTTTATCTCTTTCTCTCTCACTGTCGCCCAAGTGTCTTTATCTCTCTCTTTCTCTCTCTCTCTGTCGTTCACCCTGCTCTCTCTGTGGAACAGCTCTGACTAACATACGACTCAAGTGAATTCAACATGAATCAAATGTGAATCGTTCATGTGTGAGTCTGGACCAAGTCTAAAGCAACTCATAAGTGACTCAGAACAGACAATGAGAATGAAGAGAGCAGAGGACGCAGAGTAATAGGTGAACCAAGTGAATCAAGTGAAGAGAAGGGGGAAGTGTGATAGATACAGCAGTAGTAATAGCAACAGGTACTTGGGGCTGGTCATGCTGGAGCTAGAGAGCAGATGGAGACAGCGGAGAGAGGCAGTGAGTCCTAGGAAATACTGCTCATGGAGATCAGGCATACACATACGCATCCATGCAAACAAACACTCACACACACGCTATCGCAGGCAGATTTTGTAAACACACACACATACCTACACACGTGCAGAAACAGATGTGTAAACAAACACACACACACACACACACACACACACACACACACACACACACACACACACACATACACACACACACACACAGTCAGCCACCAGTATGTAGCCTTACATCTGATGTAACAGCTGCAGCTGCAGCAGGTTCTAGAAGACCCCAGGCATCCCCCACCATGACCCCTGACCTTGGAGAGGTCACAGCTTACTTTTTACCCCCTGAGGCTGAGTAGGGAAGACCCAGGGAGAAATCTGGAGTCATTTCTCACTGAGATGCAAGTTAGTTCGTTTGTTAGTTAGTCAGCTAGTCACCTAGTTATCTAGCCAGCTAGTTAGTTATTCATTCAGATCTTATGTGCAATTGGGACAGGGTTACCTCCACCAACCAGGTGCAAGGGCTAGTCTCTCTTCTCTCTATGACCAGATACTCAGAGAGAATCCTGTCCACTCCCACACATGTTAGTATGTCCACAGTCTCCCCTCTGAAAAAAGAAAGAGGTTTGGCTTGGCATTTCAGTCCAGAAATGCCTGCACAATATGTTTGTCTTTGCCAAAGACCAAGACACAATGTCATGCTGTTTGGGCTATGCTATGAAACCAGCTTCGGGAGGGGAATGGTAAAGCTAGTGTCTCTGTGTAGAAAAGTTCCCCATTCCTCGAGCTATCAATGGAGAACAAGGTTTCAATACAGCATGGGAAGCTATAGGTTTCAAAGCAGCATGAGTAGACTGCACTGTTTCAGTCTTTCAGTGCATGTGTCCGTGGGTTCAGCCACCTTGCTTAGTGTTGGATGATGCATTGCACAGTGCTGGAGTTGTTGAGAGTAGTTTGAATGGAACAATCCATGTTTATATAGCATGTAACAGCATACAGAAAGCTGAAAGTACAGTGCGACTTAACCTTGTAGAAGTAGTCTGTCATAATACAGCATGCTTTGTCAACTAACCCTGTCTGAGTTCCTGTCAGTGAGCGAACTCAGCAGCTACCTTCTAGGAATGCTCTCCTACTACTTCTTCTCTCTTCTATTTGAACCAAGAGGGGCTACGCCAGCTTCCTCCATGTGCCGCCCCCTCCCTCTCTGACTGTTTGTGTGTGTGTGTTTGTGTGTGTGTGTCTGTGCATGTGCGTGTGTGTGTGTGTGCGCACGCGTGTGTGAAACAGGGGAAGCAGTAAGGGGAAAGACATCAGCACAATCAAGTCTCTGAGGGTTCTGAGAGTGTTGCGACCTCTGAAGACTATCAAGCGTCTTCCAAAGCTCAAGGTACGTTCAACTCTCACCACGTTTATTACTGTCTGTTAACAGCCACATCCCCCATTCTGATAAACATTTCTCCCAGGTAGGACCTTACAGTGTCCAGGCTGTTGGACCTCTTATTTGTCTCATCGTCAACCTCTATTTAAATCTGCCCCAGTCGCGTACAGATGGGCTGTGTGCCTTTGTTTGACTGTGTATCTCAGTGTCTCCAGGCTGTGTCTGACTGTGTTGTTGTGTATCTCTGTGTCTCCAGGCTGTGTGCCTTTGTTTGACTGTGTATCTCAGTGTCTCCAGGCTGTGTCTGACTGTGTTGTTGTGTATCTCTGTGTCTCCAGGCTGTGTCTGACTGTGTTGTGTGTATCTCTGTGTCTCCAGGCTGTGTCTGACCGTGTTGTTGTGTATCTTTGTGTCTCCAGGCTGTGTCTGACTGTGTTGTTGTGTATCTCTGTGTCTCCAGGCTGTGTGCCTTTGTTTGACTGTGTGTCCCTGTGTCTCCAGGCTGTGTCTGAACGTGTTGTTGTGTATCTCTGTGTCTCCAGGCTGTGTTTGATTGTGTATTTCTGTGTCTCCAGGCTGTGTTTGACTGTGTTGTTGTGTATCTCTGTGTCTCCAGGCTTTGTTTGACTGTATTGTTGTCTTTCTCTGTGTCTCCAGGCTGTGTTTGACTTTGTTGTTGTGTATCTCTGTGTCTCCAGGCTGTGTTTGACTGTGTTGTTGTGTATCTCTGTGTCTCCAGGCTGTGTTTGACTGTGTTGTTGTGTATCTCTGTGTCTCCAGGCTGTGTTTGATTGTGTATTTCTGTGTCTCCATGCTGTGTTTGACTGTGTTGTTGTGTATCTCTGTCTCTCCAGGCTGTGTTTGACTGTGTTGTTGTGTATCTCTGTGTCTCCAGGCTGTGTTTGACTGTGTTGTTGTGTATTTCTGTGTCTCCAGGCTGTGTTTGACTGTGTTGTTGTGTATCTCTGTCTCTCCAGGCTTTGTTTGACTGTGTTGTTGTGTATCTCTGTGTCTCCAGGCTGTGTTTGACTGTGTTGTTGTGTATCTCTGTGTCTCCAGGCTGTGTTTGACTGTGTTGTTGTGTATCTCTGTGTCTCCAGGCTGTGTTTGACTGTGTTGTTGTGTATCTCTGTGTCTCCAGGCTGTGTTTGACTGTGTTGTTGTGTATTTCTGTGTCTCCAGGCTGTGTTTGACTGTGTTGTTGTGTATCTCTGTCTCTCAGGCAGGCTTTGTTTGACTGTGTTGTTGTGTATCTCTGTGTCTCCAGGCTGTGTTTGACTGTGTTGTTGTGTATCTCTGTGTCTCCAGGCTGTGTTTGACTGTGTTGTTGTGTATCTCTGTGTCTCCAGGCTGTGTTTGACTGTGTTGTTGTGTATCTCTGTGTCTCCAGGCTGTGTTTGACTGTGTTGTTGTGTATCTCTGTGTCTCCAGGCTGTGTTTGACTGTGTTGTTGTGTATTTCTGTGTCTCCAGGCTGTGTTTGGCTGTGTTGTTGTGTATCTCTGTGTCTCCAGGCTGTGTTTGACTGTGTTGTTGTGTATCTCTGTGTCTCCAGGCTGTGTTTGACTGTGTTGTTGTGTATCTCTGTGTCTCCAGGCTGTGTTTGACTGTGTTGTTGTGTATCTCTGTGTCTCCAGGCTGTGTTTGACTGTGTGGTTGTGTATCTCTGTGTCTCCAGGCTGTGTTTGACTGTGTGGTTGTGTATCTCTGTGTCTCCAGGCTGTGTTTGACTGTGTTGTTGTGTATCTCTGTGTCTCCAGGCTGTGTTTGACTGTGTTGTTGTGTATCTCTGTGTCTCCAGGCTGTGTTTGACTGTGTGGTTGTGTATCTCTGTGTCTCCAGGCTGTGTTTGACTGTGTTGTTGTGTATCTCTGTGTCTCCAGGCTGTGTTTGACTGTGTTGTTGTGTATCTCTGTGTCTCCAGGCTGTGTTTGACTGTGTTGTTGTGTATCTCTGTGTCTCCAGGCTGTGTTTGACTGTGTTGTTGTGTATCTCTGTGTCTCCAGGCTGTGTTTGACTGTGTTGTTGTGTATCTCTGTGTCTCCAGGCTGTGTTTGACTGTGTTGTTGTGTATCTCTGTGTCTCCAGGCTGTGTTTGACTGTGTTGTTGTGTATCTCTGTGTCTCCAGGCTGTGTTTGACTGTGTTGTTGTGTATCTCTGTGTCTCCAGGCTGTGTTTGACTGTGTTGTTGTGTATCTCTGTGTCTCCAGGCTGTGTTTGACTGTGTTGTGTATCTCTGTGTCTCCAGGCTGTGTTTGACTGTGTTGTGTATCTCTGTGTCTCCAGGCTGTGTTTGACTGTGTTGTGTATCTCTGTGTCTCCAGGCTGTGTTTGACTGTGTTGTGTATTTCTGTGTCTCCAGGCTGTGTTTGACTGTGTTGTTGTGTATCTCTGTGTCTCCAGGCTGTGTTTGACTGTGTTGTGTATTTCTGTGTCTCCAGGCTGTGTTTGACTGTGTTGTTGTGTATCTCTGTATCTCCAGGCTGTGTTTGACTGTGTTGTTGTGTATCTCTGTGTCTCCAGGCTGTGTTTGACTGTGTTGTTGTGTATCTCTGTGTCTCCAGGCTGTGTTTGACTGTGTTGTTGTGTATCTCTGTGTCTCCAGGCTGTGTTTGACTGTGTTGTTGTGTATCTCTGTGTCTCCAGGCTGTGTTTGACTGTGTGGTCAACTCCCTGAAGAACGTCCTGAACATCCTCATCGTCTACATGCTCTTCATGTTTATTTTTGCTGTGGTGGCCGTGCAGCTGTTCAAAGGGAGATTCTTCTACTGCACTGACGAGTCCAAAGAGTTTGAACGCGATTGCAGGTCAGGAGACATGATGGACACATGATGTAGACACACACACACACACACACACACACACACACACACACACACACACACAGTGTAAGTATGAACAATCTGTTGTGTGTTCCAGGGGCGAATATCTAGTCTATGAGCGGAATAATGAAGTGAAGGCGCAGAAGCGGGAGTGGAAGAAGTACGATTTCCACTACGACAACGTGCTTTGGGCCCTGCTCACCCTCTTCACCGTGTCTACCGGAGAGGGGTGGCCGCAGTAAGTACAGTACAGACACACACACACGTGCACGCACACACACACACACAGACTGATAGACACACACACACGTGCACGCACACACACACATGTGCACGCACACACACACACAGACTGATAGACACACAGACACATGTTCATGCACACACACAAACAAAACTATTTCTCTCTCTCTATCTATCTCTCTCTCTCTCGCTCTCTCAAACACACACACACATACACACAAACACACACCCAAACACATAAACACAACCCCCAGCCAAACACAACCGCCCCACCCCCCCCATCCTAACCATCCCTCTCTCCTCTCTACCTTCC
Organism: Oncorhynchus tshawytscha; assembly: GCF_018296145.1. NCBI lineage: Eukaryota > Metazoa > Chordata > Actinopteri > Salmoniformes > Salmonidae > Oncorhynchus > Oncorhynchus tshawytscha. The sequence continues at coordinate 21,350,800 of NC_056455.1, read as the reverse complement.
ACCAGGGTGCTGAAACATTCAGTGGATGCGACCTATGAGAATCAGGGCCCGAGCCCGGGGTACCGGATGGAGATGTCCATCTTTTACGTGGTGTACTTCGTGGTCTTCCCCTTCTTCTTCGTCAATATCTTCGTAGCTCTCATCATCATCACTTTCCAGGAGCAAGGAGACAAGATGATGGAGGATTACAGTTTAGAGAAAAACGAGGTGAGAAGAGAGGGACAGGAGTGGAAGGGAGAAGGCAGAGAGTTTGGAGAAGAATTGCATGAAAAAGTGATGGCAAAGATACTGTTTTAAAAAATATATATATATTTAACTAGGCAAGTCAGTTAAGAACAAATTCTTATTTACAATGACGGCCAACCCCGGCAAAAACCCTAACCCGGGCGACGCTGGGCCAATTGTGCACCGCCCTATGGGACTCCCAATCACAGCCGGTTATGATACAGTCTGGAATTGAACCAGGGTCTGTAGTGACTCCTTTGTCACTGGGATGCAGTGTCTTAGACCACTGCGCCACTCGCTAAAATTGTAGCTATTATTTGTAACAACCCCAGGCTTTTAAGAGTGTGACAAAAACATCCAAGGGAGATTGGGACCGCTCAGTTGGGACCGTGACTAGCATGCTCTCCTTAAGAACAGATGGCCGGCGTTCAACCCCCCCCCAGTGGTGTAACCTAGTCCCGCTGGTCTCAAATAGTTGAGTCAAATGTTTAAGCTCTAGACTGAGAACAAAAGCCTGATGAAGGCATTTTCTGAAACACATTGGTTGTAACAATAACATACATTTTCACACACTGGTTGAATCAATGTTGTTTCCACGTCATTTCAATGAAATGATGTTGAACCACCGTGGAATAGATGTTGAATCGATGTCTACGCCCATTGGGAAACTTCGGTAACACTTGACACCCAGCGACATAACACGTTATGACACGGTCATAACCTTTTGTAATATGGTCATATATTTAGACCTGTTGTGACATATATTGTGAGATATATACACCTATATAAGAGTGTCGAAACCCACAAAACCTACCACACAAGGCAAAACATCCGATTACACCACAGCCTACTGTGTCAACAGTATGTTTACAGTATGGGGTATAATTGTTTTTAAATTGACCATGTTAAATTATAATTATAATTGCGCACACGCTGATGTCAGACATGCACCTACCCCAGTGCTCTGTTGATGAATGCAGGAGCAGATTTCAGGATCAGGACAAGACACCCTCTTTTTGACTGATGGCATGTACATGATAGGCCTATCTGGCTTATATGATTATGATGGTTATAATACTAATTGACAGTGTCATAAAGTGCATTTTCTTAGTCCTAGTAAAGTGACACAGGATGTTCATAAGTTATTTATCTGTCAGGTGTGTGCGTACTGGTAGAGTCTGGTGCAGGAGAGCAGAGAGTTGTGAACAGGCACACACTTTATTGAGGCAGGAGAAACCAACAGACGGACGCCACTGCGTCAAAACCTCCAGCCAATTGGCAAAAGTGCCAAACGAGCAAACAGTCACCATAATTATGTTCAAACAAATAAACATACCTCGTGACAAAACACAGAATATACGAACACCAGTCTGGTGAGTCAAACATGACACGTAACACAAACAATATCACACAAAGCCATATGAGGGGGAACAGAGGAATAAATACATGCAGTGTGGTTGGGAAATGCAAACCAGGTGTGCAAAACAAGACAAAACAAATGGATCAATGAAAAATGGAGCGCCTAGGCTAGAAAGCCGGTGACGTCGACCGCCGAACGCCGCCCGAACAAGGAGAGGAGCCGACTTCGGCGGAAGTCGTGACATTGTCCTGTGGCGGACTGCAATAGCATCGAATAGTCCCCGCGATATGCAACTGTTCAGGGAAGTCAGGAACCAATATACGCAGTCATTCAGGAAAGCAAAGGCTATCTTTTTCAAACAGAAATTTGCATCCTGTAGCTCTAACTCTAAAAACCTTTGGGACACTGTAAAGTCCATGGAGAACAAGAGCATCTCCTCCCAGCTGCCCACTGCACTGAGGCTAGGTAAAACTGTCACCACTGATAAATCCACACTAATCGAGACCATGGTTTCCTCCTGGCTACCCCAACCCCGGCCAAAAGCTTTGCACCCCCCGCAGCTACTTGCCCAAGCCACCCCAGCTTCTCCTTCACCCAAATCCAGATAGAAGATGTTCTGAAAGAGCTGCAAAACCTGGGCTAGACAATCTGGACCCTCTCTCTCTAAAATCCGCCGCCATTGTTGCAACCCCTATTACCAGTCTGTTCAAGCTCTCTTTCGTATTGTCCGAGATCCCTAAAGATAGGAAAGCTGCCGTGGTCATCCCCTTCTTCAAAGGGGGTGACACTCTAGACCCAAACTGTTACAGACCTACATCCATCCTACCCTGCCTTTCTAAAGTCTTTGAAAGCTAAGTTAATAAACAGATCACAGACCATTTCGAATCCCACCGTACCTTCTCCGCTGTGCAGTCCAGTTTCTGAGCTGGTCACGGGTGCACCTCAGCCACGCTCAAGGTACTAAACGATATCATAACCGCCATCAATAAAAGATTGTACTGTGCAGCCGTCTTCATCGACCTGGCTAAGGCTTTCGACTCTGTCAATCACCGTATTCTTATCGACAGACTCAACAGCCTTGGTTTCTCAAATGACTGCCTCACCTGGTTCACCAACTACTTATCAGACAGACAAATCAGAGGGGCTGTTGTATGGACCTCTGTCAGTCTCTATGGGGGTACCGCAGGGTTCAATACTCGGGCAGACACTTTTCTCTGTATACATCAACGATGTCGCTCTTGCAGCGGGTGATTCCCTGATCCACCTCTACGCAAACGACACCATTCTGTATACATTTGGCCCTTCTTTGGACACTGTGTTAACAAACATCCAAACAAGCTTCAATGCCATTACAACACTCCTTCCATGGCCTCCAAATACTCTTTAACGCTAGTAAAAATAAATGCATGCTTTTCAACCGTTCGGTGTCCGCATCCGCCTGGCCGATCACTACTCTGGACGGTTCTGACTTAGAATATCTGGACAACTACAGGTACCTAGGTGTCTGGCTAGACTGTTAAATTCTCCTTCCAGACTCATATTAAACATCTCAAATCCAAAATTAAATCTCGAATCGGCTTTCTATTTCACAACAAACCCTCCTTCACTCACGCCGCCAAACATACCCGAGTAAAACTGACTATCCTACTGATCCTTGACTTTGGCGATGCCATTTCCAATATAGCCTCCAACACTCTACTCTGCAAACTGGATGCAGTCTATCACAGTGCCATCCGTTTTGTCACCAAAGTCCCATATACCACCCACCACTGCGACCTGTTTGCTCTCGTTGGCTGGCCCTCGCTACATATTTGTCGCAAGACCCACTGGCTCCAGGTCATCTATAAGTCTTTGCTAGGCAAAGCTCCGCCTTATCTCAGCTCACTGGTCACGATAACAACACACACCCGTAGCACGCGCAGCAGCAGGTATATCTCACTGGTCATCCCCAAAGCCAACACCTCATTTGGCCGCCTTTCTTTCCAGTTCTCTGCTGCCAATGACTGGAACGAATTGCAAAAACCGCTGAAGCTGGAGACATATTTCCCTCACTAACTTTAAACATCAGCTATCCGAGCAGCTAACCGATCGCTGCAGCTGTACGTAGCCCATCTGTAAATAGCCCATCCGATCTACCTACCTCATCCCCATATTGTTTTTATTTACTTTTCTGCTCTTTTGCGCACCAGCATTTCTACTTGAACATCATCATCTGCTCATCTATCGCTCCAGTGTTAATTTGTTAAATTGTAGTTACTGGCTACTCTGTCCAATGTGTTGCTTTACCTCCTCACGCCATTTGCACACACTGTATATAGACTTTTGGACTGTGTTATTGACTGTACACTTGTTTATTCCATGTTTAACTCTGTGTTGTTGTTTGAGTCGCACTGCTTTGCTTTATCTTGGCCAGGTCGCAGTTGTAAATGAGAACTTGTTCTCAACTAGCCTACCTGGTTACATAAAGGTGAAATCAAATTTAAAAAATAAAATAAACATTTAAAATATGATGGCAAAAAAACATGACTCTAAAGAATTCATTACAACAAAGGACTTAAGTTACAAACTTTCTAACAAATGGAACTCAAACAAATGGAAGAAATGAAAAAAACTAATTTGAGTAAATGTGGGTTTTGACACTCTTATGTAGGTGTCATAACCAGCCATAAAATAATTAAATATATGTCACAACAGGTGACATATATGGGTCATGACAGTGTTATGACCATATTATGACAGGTGATGACAAGTTATGTCAGCTGTTATGACATATGATGACATGGTCCGGACCATCATAACGGTCCTACCAAGAGTTGCTGAATATCTTCTCATCTTTAGAACAGAAGCCTACACATCCTGTGGGTTTGCAGGATCAGGATAGTAGACCACAGCACTTTCAGTGAGATATTAACCCATTGTTGTCTGTCTGTGTATGTGTGTGTTTCCAGAGAGGCTGCATAGACTTCGCCATTAATGCCAAACCGTTGACGCGACACATGCCTAAGAACAAGCAAAGCTTCCAGTACCGCATGTGGGAGTTTGTGGTGTCGCCGCCATTCGAGTATACAATCATGGCTATGATCGCGCTCAATACTATCGTACTGATGATGAAGGTACAACAAGCCTGGACACCCTGTTATATCACTTCATATATACCCTCACTTCACTCACACACATATAACTTAACACGGAAGTCTCTCTCTCCATCAATCTATCAATCTATCTATCTATCTATCTATCTATCTATCTATCTATCTATCTATCTATCTATCTATCTATCTATCTATCTATCTATCTATCTATCTATCTATCTATCTATCTATCTATCTATCTATCTATCTATCTATCTATCTATCTATCTATCTATCTGTCTATCTATCTGTCTGATTTAACTAATGTTTCTGCCTCTGTGTGTGCTAACCTGTGTGAGTGTCTCTGTCTTCATATGAGTCTTTCTCTCTGTCTGTGGTTGTCTGTGTCTCTGTGTGTGTTTGGATGTGTCTTCCTCTCTGTCTGTGGTTGTCTGTGTCTCTGTGTGTGTTTGGATGATATTTGTCATATTCCATTTATGCATTTATTTCTGTCTCTGTATTTGTGCATTTCTGTGTACTTGTGTATGTCTATGTGCATATATTTGTATATGCATGCTTGTGCAAATATGTGTGTGCGTGTGTGTGTGTGTGTAGTATGACGGAGCCTCTCCGGCCTACGAGGCTGTGCTGGCCAACCTGAACATCGTGTTCACCTCGCTGTTCTCCATGGAGTGTGTGCTCAAGATCATCGCCTTTGGAGTGCTGGTAAGTGTGTCACACACGTCTTCCAATGATAGGAATTAATTTTAGATGTAACGAACTAAATATAACTAACTAACTAAGCAATCTATCAATCTAACATGCCAAAGCTTGCCCTCAAAGTATAGTCCTGTAGCGATCTGAGAATGTAACTAATCAGCTAGCTAACTACATGTAACTAACTACATTGAATCTAATGATCTGTCTATCTGTCTCTCTATCTACTATCTACTGGTAGTATGTGTATAAATGTATAGAGATTATTATTGTTTTTCCCAGTTAATAACCTATGTGTACTGTAGCAGTCACCTGGGTATTGAGAGAGACAAATGGCTATAGGGGGAGGGATGGGTGAGAGGAGAGTGAAGGAGAGGAGAAAGGCACAGAGGAGACCGTTTGAGGAAGAGTGGTGGGAAGATATATGGAGAAGAGGGGGAATAATTAGAGGAGAGAGAGAGAGATAAAGAGAGAGAGAAAGAGAGAGAGGGGGGAGAGAGAGAGAGAAAGAGGGAGAGAGAGAGAATGATTTTAGATTTAAATAACCTTTATTGAGTCTGGGAACCCTCAACACAATAAACACTCACAAAACCGTGGTTACACATCAATTAAAAACACAACACCAAATCTTCCTCCACACTAACTCTACACAACAGCCTCTGAATACCCCATATACTCATAAACAGATCAATGTTGTTAACAATTTTGTAATAGGCAAACTCAACCCTCAGTCTCGCTGCCAACATCCCCTCCAGCATTCCCACCACACCCGCAGACCCCTGTCCCCAAATACTGTTATTTTGTGTCTTCCATATTGCTAATGTAGCTGCCCCTGACACAAAATTAAGCAAGAGAATTACACCTCTTCGACTAAACCTGTACTTTGGCCCAAAATATAAACTGTTGGGAAGAGAAAACCTCTCCCAGAGCAGAGAACCAGCTAGTGATCAGGTCAGTCATCCCGACCAACCTGGGACACTGTAAGAACAGATGTGCCAGAGTTTCAGACTCCGGTGAGTCTAAAAACATAAACACCTGTCGCCGAAAAGACATAACCTGTTTCAAATCCGGGTGTTTGAAACGACATAACCTGTTTCTGAGCCGGGTGTTTGAAACGACATAACCTGTTTCAGAGCCGGGTGTTTGAAACAACATAACCTGTTTCAGAGCCGGGTGTTTGAAACAACATAACCTGTTTCAGAGCCGGGTGTTTGAAACAATATAACCTGTTTCAGAGCCGGGTGTTTAAAACAACATAACCTGTTTCAGAGCCGGGTGTTTGAAACAATATAACCTGTTTCAGAGCTGGGTGTTTGAAACGACACACACTAACTCACACTTCAATAGCTCATTGGGAATAAACGATGGTACATTCGAAATCGTTACACTTGTTGATGGAGAAAAAAGCTGCGTAACTTGAATAAACATAGCTTTAAGAAGTACGCCATGCTCAACCATATGATCAACAAGACGCTCTTCTTTAAGAAGTAGGCCATGCTCAACCATACGATCAACAAGACGCTCTTCTTTAAGAAGTACGCCATGCTCAACCATACAATCAACAAGACGCTCTTCTTTAAGAAGTACGCCATGCTCAACCATACAATCAACAAGACGCTCTTCTTTAAGAAGTACGCCATGCTCAACCATACAATCAACAAGACGCTCTTCTTTAAGAAGTACGCCATGCTCAACCATACGATCAACAAGACGCTCTTCTTTAAGAAGTACGCCATGCTCAACCATACAATCAACAAGACGCTCTTCTTTAAGAAGTAGGCCATGCTCAACCATACGATCAACAAGACGCTCTTCTTTAAGAAGTAGGCCATGCTCAACCATACGATCAACAAGACGCTCTTCTTTAAGAAGTAGGCCATGCTCAACCATACGATCAACAAGACGCTCTTCTTTAAGAAGTACGCCATGCTCAACCATACAATCAACAAGACGCTCTTCTTTAAGAAGTACGCCATGCTCAACCATACGATCAACAAGACGCTCTTCTTTAAGAAGTAGGCCATGCTCAACCATACGATCAACAAGACGCTCTTCTTTAAGAAGTACGCCATGCTCAACCATACAATCAACAAGACGCTCTTCTTTAAGAAGTACGCCATGCTCAACCATACGATCAACAAGACGCTCTTCTTTAAGAAGTACGCCATGCTCAACCATACGATCAACAAGACGCTCTTCTTTAAGAAGTACGCCATGCTCAACCATACAATCAACAAGACGCTCTTCTTTAAGAAGTACGCCATGCTCAACCATACGATCAACAAGACACTCTTCTTTAAGAAGTACGCCATGCTCAACCATACGATCAACAAGACGCTCTTCTTTAAGAAGTACGCCATGCTCAACCATACGATCAACAAGACGCTCTTCTTTAAGAAGTACACCATGCTCAACCATACGATCAACAAGACGCTCTTCTTTAAGAAGTACGCCATGCTCAACCATACGATCAACAAGACGCTCTTCTTTAAGAAGTACACCATGCTCAACCATACGATCAACAAGACGCTCTTCTTTAAGTACACCATGCTCAACCATACGATCAACAAGGTGCTCTTCTTTAAGAAGTACACCATGCTCAACCATACGATCAACAAGGCCATCATCTTTAAGAAGTACACCATGCTCAACCATACGATCAACCAGACACTCTTCTTTAAGAAGTACGCCATGCTCAACCATCCGATCAACAAGACCATCATCTTTAAGAAGTACACCATGCTCAACCATACGATCAACAAGACGCTCTTCTTTAAGAAGTACGCCATGCTCAACCATGCGATCAACAAGTCACTCTTCTTTAAGAAGTACGCCATGCTGAACCATACGATCAACCAGACACTCTTCTTTAAGAAGTACACCATGCTCAACCATACGATCAACAAGTCACTCTTCTTTAAGAAGTACGCCATGCTGAACCATACGATCAACCAGACACTCTTCTTTAAGAAGTACACCATGCTCAACCATACGATCAACAGGAATACCACCACCGCTTTATTCATCGCATAAGCAACATTCTCGTATCCTACCTTCTCTCGTACGGCGACCAGAAACTCCACAGTGACAGTAGCTTCAGTAACACACCTAAAGCTGTGCCGGAGTGACAGGGGCGACGTCCCCATGTGGGTCACCATCCCCTCCAAAACCAGGGCAATTCCGACAAATACAATATACTTAATACTACCACAAGAATAAAAACAATAATTACCTTAATCATGCATAGAAAAAGGCAAACCACCAAGAAAAGGAAACTCCAGACAACACTCGCACTCGCTCATACAATTCCCAGCATGCACCAAACACTCCCAACATGCAGAGAGAGAGAGAGAGAGAGAGAGAGAGAGAGAGAGAGAGAGACTAATAAAAAGGAGAGTCAGGGATTTTAGGACTCTAGTCATATATGCTGCTGGAATGACTTCAATATGGCATAACTGGCGTTAATTTTATCTCGTCTAATCTATGTCCTGTTGCCGTCTGACACTGACTCAACTTTTTTGTCCTTTCTCTCCTCAATCTCTTTCCTTTCTCCCAACTCTTTCTTTGTTTCCCTCACTCCCTTCCCCCTCCCTCTTTCTCTTCTGCCCACAGAATTACTTCAAAGATGCCTGGAACATTTTTGACTGTGTGACAGTCCTGGGCAGCATTACAGATATTTTAGTGACTGAGCTCGGGGTAAGTGAGGAGGCAGGGGGAATTAACAGTGGGAAAGGGAAATGGTGTGTCAGCAAGTTCAGTGGTATGAGTGGGAGAGTGAGAGAGGCAGAGAGAGAGAGAGTATAAGGGGGAGAGGTAAAGAGAGTGAGACAAGTAGAGAGAAGGAGAGAGAGAGAGGGGGGTGGACAGGTAGAAAGAGAGAGGGGGGCAGATAGAAAGAGAGAGAGAGGGGGGGCAGATAGAAAGAGAGCAGGGGCACATAGAGAAGCAGAGAGAAAGGCAGAGACTGTAGTGTACAGGATCATGCATTGCTCAGTGAAGCATGAACATATTTTGAAAGCCTTACATAATTGTCCCAGTTGGTGGAGAGCAGAGCACAGAGACCTGGATCATGGTAGCCCAGCCACCACTGACAATACTCAGGAGACTAACACACACACACACACACACACACGCACACACACACACACGCACGTACACACAGACTACTCTACTGATCTGCTAGGCAACCTGACAGCCAATCAAATAACCAGCCTCAAAACAATCTGGCCAATCAGACTGTTCCTCTAGCCAGGCAACCACTTAGCAACCAGTTGGATAGTGAAGAATGATAGCCAATGAGGTAGACACACTAGTTATTCAGCTATTCAGGCAGGTAATGTGGTGTATGCTCGTACACTTGTGCATGCATGCGAGTGTGTGTGTGTTGTAATGCCTTTATAAACCATATTATGAAATATGACTATTGTTTTTGAATGTTGTGTGTCTCTGAGACAGTCCTGACAGCTATACCTTTGTTTCCATTAAAAACCCCTAAACTCTATCAACCCAGGTCCTGGAGAGCCAAATGCGTTTATAACCAGCCCAGCACCAACAGATCTGATTAAACCTTTAACTCCTCATCGGGACATTGATTGGTTGATTGGTTGAATCAGGTGTGTTACTGCTGGGCTGGAACAAAAGCTTGAACCTCATGTAGCTCTGCATGACAAAGGTTGGTGACCACAGGCATAATCATAGAAATTAAATAAGATTTTATTTCAATGGGTATAGTATTTTGACAGAATGTTATATCATGTATTTTATGATTACATAATATCTTAGTAGTGGCAAGAGTTTTTCCTGACTACATGACTTGAACTAGACCCTCGTTTTTCCTGTCAGTTCTTATGGTGAGGAAAAACTCCTGTTCCCAACTATGCTCTATAAGCCGTCCTACCAGGTGTTACTGGCAGTGGATGTTAATGGCAAAACAATCAGGTGGAATTGGTTCCTCTTCTCTAAACTGACCTCAGATCAGTCCGAGACACCATTTGATTGAGAGGGACCTTTGAACATGAAAAAGCAAGCCCTGTTCTTGGATCAGTCCAGTGGTAGTCCATCAAAGCAGCCTTTAATTTGGGTCAGCTCAAATTAAAGCTGTAATTGCCATTGCGCTGATTCAAACACACGACTTGACAATCATGTTAATTTTCCTCGCAGTCCTTTGGAAGCTTGTTAGTGTGTGGATGTTAAAAGTAATCTCATGTTAAAAGTAATCTCATGTTAGGAGTAATCTCATGTTAGGAGTAATTTCATAATATATTTTTTTGAACTTCATCTGTTTCCTAGTCGTTGATATCCCTGCTGTTGTATGTATGGAGGCAGTGTTATGACGGAATTGTTGTATGTATGGAGGCAGTGTTATGACTGAACTGTTGTATGTATGGAGGCAGTGTTATGACTGAACTGTTGTATGTATGGAGGCAGTGTTATGACTGAACTGTTGTATGTATGGAGGCAGTGTTATGACTGAACTGTTGTATGTATGGAGGCAGTGTTATGACTGAACTGTTGTATGTATGGAGGCAGTGTTATGACTGAACTGAACTCAGTAATAATGCGTGTACATAATGAAAATTCATTTCCTGTTTTATCTTTTTTTACATGCTTTCTTTAACTCTACGCTACTTAATGGCAACTACTTCGTCCCTCTCCCTTCTGACGAATTCATCCAATCAAAATGCACTATGTGTCCATGTGTCCATCCATGAAACCTGGCCTGGCCAATCGCACTCTTTGTTAAATCAACCTCCAAAAATGCCGCTATAAACCATGTCATCTGCAACATCCACATGTAGATGGTTTGTACTTTTTTGGAGATACTTTAATTACTGCATCCATTTCCTGGTGTGGCTGTGGTGATGCATGTTGCTCGACTCCTCACCCTGGCAGTGACCCCTGACCTTTGATCTCTGACCCAGGTTTGACAAGATGACTCGACTGACCTCCTGCTCCCAGTCACCGGACAGAGACATTCGACCAATCCCAAATGGACTACCCCTTGTATAGATCTAAAAGGATCCGATAGGATTTAGCTAATATTCCACCTAGCCTATCTGGATGGGTTCGTTGTCAGATTACTGATACCAATCCAATGCTTTCAGATCTACACGTGATAGACCTAGAGGGGCTTCAGGTCAATTTGGAATTGGCCAGTAGTCATTGTCCTAATACCCTTCAGGTTCTGATTTAATACTGTTCAAATGCATCCTTCCTTCCTCCCTTCCTTGAAGTGATCACAGCTCTGATCTGACTGATCTGATCCAAAATAAAGGAAACACTTGAGTAAATGAGGCTTCTGGCAGCTCTGTTATGGTGTGGGGTGCCTTTTCCTGGCATGGTTCACTCATCCCTTTAGAGGGCAAGGTAAACGGCAATAAATACACAGCCTTTCTGAATGATCCCCTTCAACCTTTCTGTCTTGATGGGAGTGACCTCTTCCAGGATGACAATACCCCCATCCACAGGGCATGAGTGGTCACTGAATGGTTTGTTTAGCATGAAAATCGAGCGACGCCTGAGACAGGAGTAATGGAATTGTCTCATGGAAGAATGGCATTAAATCCCTCCAATAGAGTCCCAGACACTTGTAGAATCTATGCCAAGGCACATTGAAGCTGTTCTGGCAGCTCGTGGTGGCCCAACACCCTACTACAACGCTTTACGTTGGTGTTTCCTCTATTTTGGCACTTACCTTTATGTAGCTATGTGGTGGAGCTCCTGCTCTCGCTAATCTGATCATGTTCGATCAGTGATTATTTCAAGGAGAGAAGGAAGAACAAATGTGTTGTAAAAGTATTCTATCAGATCTGTGGTAATGTAGGAAAGGAACGGAAGCTGGTCAAGTCTATTAGGACACAGCCTGGACAATACTCTCACAATCACTAGACATGCACCACTGCTTACATTCCTTAAAAGCAATCACACATACGCACACGCGCACACACACACACACACACACACATGCTAGTGTCTGTGAGAGCCAGGGGAGTAAGGTGTGACAGGAGTACACAGAGTGACTGGGTCTAAAGCTTCACCCATGGCGGACCGGGCTACGGTGCATGCTGCCCCACTGCATGTCTCTGGCAGGGATGGCACACACGTATACTACTCATAGACACATAAGTTAAACACACCCAGACATACATGGACACTGACCTACACACACATAGACACACACACAACAGTACATAGCCTAATAAATACACCCACATAGGCTTGTGTTGCAATGCCATAGTGAACATGCTCTTGATGGGAGCTGAATGTGCCTACTGCCAAGCCCTCTCTAACCCAGAACCCTTCCCTTGGTAGAGGGTTGAAGGACCATGCACATCATAGGACCGTGAGCATCACAAACATAGTTTACAGTAATCAAATAGGACAGTGAGCATTACACACATAGTTTACAGTGATCAAGTACAGTTTTATTTCTGTAGCGGTTTTTACAAATGCTTTCAACATTAAGTGTGTAATAATTTGAGCAAGACGAAGTCGTATGATTCGCCCTATGAATATGGAGTTATATATTATATTTCTAAATATCATCAATATACAGTATTTGCAGTTTGTCCTTCAACTCAGAACCCCACTCCCCCTTCCCTTTCTCTGACTGTGACGCAAGAAAGGTTGGGTTCAATTCCATGTAAATTCTGTTATTTCAGGAGGTGACTTGAAATTCAGGAGTCCTCTTAAAGCAACAGTGGACAATTTTCAATTTTATTAATTAAATGTTATCTAATTTTATCCCCTGAATTGAGTGAACTGAAATGGAATCGAACCTGACTTTATAGTGTCACAGGACTAAAACGAGCCAATCCCTTGTGGAGGAGAGCTGTCAGCTTTGCTGCGTTGCGTTGACACGTGGTTAACTTGCTGTGATCTAGCTAGCTCCATATTGTGCGGTGGTGCATTTGCCTTGAGGATCAGTGCATTTGGTTGTATTTATAAGAAAAACGGTTCCCTGCACCCACTACTACTACTACTACTACTACTACTACTAACTACTACTACTACTACTACTACTACTTCTACTACTACTACTACTACTAACTACTACTATTACTACTACTATTACTATTTACTACTACTACTACTACTACTACTACTACTGCTAGTACTTCTACTACTACTACTTACTCATACTACTGCTACTACTACTACTACTCAAATCAAATTTAATTTATCACATGCGGCAGGTAGCCTCAAGTGGGAGGCGGCAAGTAGCCTAGTGGTTAGAGCGTTGGGCCAGTTACCGAAAGGTTGCAGTTAACCCACGGTTCCCGGGTAGGCCGTCATTGTAAATAAGAATTTGTTCTTAACTGACTTGCCTAGTTAAATAAAGGTTAAATAAATACAATTAAAATTAAAAACAGGCGCTGAATACCGTGAAATGCTTACTTACAAGCCCTTAACCAACAATGCAGTTCAAATAGAGTTAAGAAAATATTTACTAAAATTACATAACAATAATGAGGCTGTACCAAGTCAATGTGCGGGGTTACAGGTTAGTCGAGGTAATTGTGAATGTTGCCCTGTTTAAAGGTCTTACTCACATCAGCTACGGAGAGCGGGATCCCACAGTCGTCTGGAACAGCTGGTGCTCTCAGTCATGCTTCAGTGTTGCTTAACTCGAAGCGAGCATAAAAGGAATTTAGCTCGTCTGGTAGGCTCGCGTAACTGGGCAGCTCGCGGCTGGGTTTCCCTTTGTAGTCTGTAATATTTTTCGAGCCCTATCACGTCCGATGAGCATCAGAGCCGGTGTAGTAGGATTCAATTTTGGTCATGTATTGGCACTTTGCCTGTTTGATGGTTCGTCTGAGGGCATCACGGATTTCTTATAAGCGTCTGGATAAGTGTCCCGCTCCTTGAAAGCGGCAGCTCTAGCCTTTAGCTCAGTGCGGATGTTGCCTGTAATCCTTGGCTTCTGGTTGGGAAATGCACGTATGGTCACTGTGGGAATGTTGTCGTCGATGCACTTATTGATGAAGCCGGAGACTAAGGTGGTATACTCCTCAATGCCATTGGATGAATCCCGGAACATATTCCAGTCTGTGCTCGCAAAACAGTCCTGTAGCGTATCATCCACGTCATCTGACCTCTTCCGTATTGAGCGAGTGACTGGTACTTCCTGATTTTGTTTTTGCTTGTAAGCGAGAATCAGGAGGATAGAATTGTGGTCAGATTTGCCAAATGGAGGGTGAGGGAGAGCTTTGTATGCATCTCTGTGTGTGAAGTAAAAGTGGTCTAGAGTTTTTTTTCCCTCTGGTTGTACTTTTAACATGCTGGTAGAAATGAGGTAAAACAGATTTAAATTTGCCTGCAATTAAAGTCCCCGGCCACTAGGAGCGCCGCTTCTGGATGAGCATTTTCTTGTTTGCTTATGGCCTTATGCAACTCGTTGAGTGCGGATTTAGTGCCAGCATCGGTTTGTGATGGTAAATAGACGGCTACGAATAATATAGATGAGAACTCTCTTGGTAGATAGTGTGGTCTACAGCTTATCATGAGGTATTCTATCCCAGGCGAGCAATACCTCGAGACTTCTTTAATATTAGACATTGCGCGCCAGCAGTTATTGACAAATAGACACACACCTCCGCCCCTCATCTTACCAGTTGTAGCTGCTCTGTCCTACCGATGCACAGAGAAGCCATCCAGCTCTATATTATACGTTTTGTCATTCAGCCATGCCTTGATGAAACATAAGATATTACATTTTTAATGTGCCGTTGGTACGATAGTCTTAATCGGAGATTGTCCCGTTTGTTTTGCAATGATTGCATGCTGGCCAATAATATGGAGGGTAGCAGTGGTTTACCTACTCTTCGGCAAATTCTTAAAAGGCACCCTGCCCTCCTCCCCCTTTTTCTCCGTCTTTTCTTCACACTGATTGCGGGGATTTGGGCCTTGTCTTGACAAAGCAGAAAAAAATCTTTCTCCAGTTCGAGGTGAGTAATCGCTGTTCTGTCCAGAAGCTCTTTTCGGTCATAAGAGACGGTAGCAGCAAATTATGTACAAAATGAGTTACAAACAATGCGAAAAAACAAACAAAATAGCACAGTTGGTTAGGAGCCATCCCCTCCTGTGCCATTATATCTGAGCATTGTGGGGACCTACTACTACTACAAACTACTACTATTACTACTACCACTACTACCAGCTACTACTACAAACTACTTTGACTACTACTACCACTACTACCAACTACTACTACTACCACTACTACCAACTACTACTACTACTATTAGTACAAACTACTACTACTACCAACTATTACTACTACTACTACTACCACTACAACCAACTACTACTGCTACTACAAACTAGTACTACTACTACTACTTTGTACCTACTGCTACTACTTACTGCCCCAATTGGGTGACAATGGTTAGGTTTTGAAAACATATGATTTTCCTTTCCCCTGTATTGATTCCCTTCTTCTAACTCCTTGGATATGCCCGAGCCTGTTACAAGCCTTGAATTTTTTGGTTTGGTTTGCATTTGATTCCAGTTCTGTTTGGTTGCTTTTCTGTTGATTTTGAATCCTCCTCAGTTTGTTTTTGAACTTTTCCCCTGCTTTTATGGTTTGGTTTGTTTTAGGACAGGAAATAGTTATGTAACATTGCATGGCAAGTGATAAGCTTCTCCTCTCTACCCTGTGCCTCCTTTTCTCCACACTTCTCTCCCTCTATTTGTCCCTGCCTCTATCTTTCCATCCCTCTCTTCCCCCTTTTTCCATCTCTCCTTCCTTCTTTCCCCTCACCCCTCCCATGTCTCTCTTTCTATCTCTATTTCTCTCTCTCACACACTCTTGTGTCTGGTCATACTGTGGGGTTGTAGAATAACTTCATCAACTTGAGTTTCCTGAGACTGTTCAGGGCTGCCAGGCTCATCAAACTGCTCCGGCAGGGAGAGACCATCCGCATCCTGCTCTGGACCTTTGTTCAATCCTTCAAGGTAATGACACACACACACACGCACACACACACACACACACACAGATATGGGGACCTATGAGAATACACCCACACAGACCCTAGTAGTAGCATTGTGGAGACCTATGACAGAATACACACACAAAACCAGAGGTGTGGACTCGAGTCACATGACATGAATTCGAGTCAGGTTTAAGTCATAGATTTGATGACTTGAGAGTCAACTTCATAGAAAATAAAACAACTTGAGACTTGACTTCGACTTGGAGCCTCAAGACTTGGGACTCGACTTAGACTTGAGACTGATGACTTATCTGGCCAGGTTTTGTAACGTTTGGTCACTTGTTTTGTGTCACTCATTCAGTATCACACTTGCAAACAACAACAAAAAAGATTTGCTAGTGAAATGCACACTCGTCCCTCTGATTGGACCAGCAAACCGTCAATCAACACAGGTTGTGTGAGCTATAGTAGCACACTGAGAAGGTTTTGGGGGGTCGTGAGTGTGAAACTGTGACCAGAAAGAAATAACTTAATTTTCTCCGGTTTGCCTGGCAAAAACAGAGTAGTCTACCTACATTGATCAATCTGCTACAGGTTCATCTTTGAAAAATGAAGGAGAGCCGCACACCCTAGAAGCTCAGATACTAAAATTATTATTTTATTTTTATGTCCAACGTTTCGACAGACAAGCTGTCTTCATCAGGGTACAGGCTCATCTTTGCCAGAACAAAAGGACGATAATTTAATTGATAATTTTCATATTTCAGATAGGCCAAGTTTAGGTGGATTATACAGTTGAAGTCGGAAGTTTACATACACCTTATCCAAATACATTTAAACTTAGTTTTTCACAATTCCTATTTAATCCTAGTAAAAATTCCCTGTCTTAGGTCAGTTAGGATCACCACTTTATTTTAAGAATGTGAAATGTCAGAGAGAATGATTTATTTCAGTTTATATTTCTTTCATCACATTCCCAGTCGGTTTACATACACTCAATTGGTATTTGGTACCTTGACTTTGTTGTCCTTAAGCCATTTTGCCACAACTTTGGAAGTATGCTTGAGGTCATTGTAATTTGGAAGACCCATTTGCAACCAAGCTATAACTTCCTGACTGATGTCTTGAGATGTTGCTGCAATATATCCACATCATTTTCCTACCACATGATGCCATCTATTTTGTGAAGTGCACCAGTCCCTTTTGTAGCAAAGCACCCTCAAAATATGATGCTGCCACCCCCGCGCTTTACGGTTGGGATGGTGTTCTTCAGCTTGCAAGCCTCCCCCTTTTTCCTCCAAACATAACGATGGTCATTATGGCCAAACAGTTCTATTTTTGTTTCATCAGACCAGAGGACATTTCTCCAAAAAGTACTATCTTTGTCCCCTTGTGCAGTTGCAAACAGTAGTCTGGCATTTTTTATGGCGGTTTTAGAGCAGTGACTTCTTCCTTGCTGGGTTATGTCGATATAGGACTCGTTTTACTGTGGATACAGATACTTTTGTACCTGTTTCCTCCATCATCTTCACAAGGTCCTTTGCTGGTGTTCTGGGATTGATTTGCACTTTTTGCACCAAAGTACAGTGCCTTGCGAAAGTATTCGGCCCCCTTGAACTTTGCGACCTTTTGCCACATTTCAGGCTTCAAACATAAAGATATAAAACTGTATTTTTTTGTGAAGAATCAACAACAAGTGGGACACAATCATGAAGTGGAACGACATTTATTGGATATTTCAAACTTTTTTAACAAATCAAAAACTGAAAAATTGGGCGTGCAAAATTATTCAGCCCCCTTAAGTTAATACTTTGTAGCGCCACCTTTTGCTGCGATTACAGCTGTAAGTCGCTTGGGGTATGTCTCTATCAGTTTTGCACATTGAGAGACTGAAATTTTTCCCATTCCTCCTTGCAAAACAGCTCGAGCTCAGTGAGGTTGGATGGAGAGCATTTGTGAACAGCAGTTTTCAGTTCTTTCCACAGATTCTCGATTGGATTCAGGTCTGGACTTTGACTTGGCCATTCTAACACCTGGATATGTTTATTTTTGAACCATTCCATTGTAGATTTTGCTTTATGTTTTGGATCATTGTCTTGTTGGAAGACAAATCACCGTCCCAGTCTCAGGTCTTTTGCAGACTACATCAGGTTTTCTTCCAGAATGGTCCTGTATTTGGCTCCATCCAGCTTCCCATCAATTTTAACCATCTTCCCTGTCCCTGCTGAAGAAAAGCAGGCCAAAACCATGATGCTGCCACCACCATGTTTGACAGTGGGGATGGTGTGTTCAGGGTGATGAGCTGTGTTGCTTTTACGCCAAACATAACGTTTTGCATTGTTGCCAAAAAGTTCAATTTTGGTTTCATCTGACCAGAGCACCTTCTTCCACATGTTTGGTGTGTCTCCCAGGTGGCTTGTGGCAAACTTTAAACAACACTTTTTATGGATATCTTTAAGAAATGGCTTTCTTCTTGCCACTCTTCCATAAAGGCCAGATTTGTGCAATATACAACTGATTGTTGTCCTATGGACAGAGTCTCCCACCTTAGCTGTAGATCTCTGCAGTTCATCCAGAGTGATCATGGGCCTCTTGGCTGCATCTCTGATCAGTTTTCTCCTTGTATGAGCTGAAAGTTTAGAGGGACGGCCAGGTCTTGGTAGATTTGCAGTGGTCTGATACTCCTTCCATTTCAATATTATCGCTTGCACAGTGCTCCTTGGGATGTTTAAAGCTTGGGAAATCTTTTTGTATCCAAATCCGGCTTTAAACTTCTTCACAACAGTATCTCGGACCTGCCTGGTGTGTTCCTTGTTCTTCATGATGCTCTCTGCGCTTTTAACGGACCTCTGAGACTATCACAGTGCAGGTGCATTTATACGGAGACTTGATTACACACAGGTGGATTGTATTTATCATCATTAGTCATTTAGGTCAACATTGGATCATTCAGGGATCCTCACTGAACTTCTGGAGAGAGTTTGCTGCACTGAAAGTAAAGGGGCTGAATAATTTTGCACGCCCAATTTTTCAGTTTTTGATTTGTTAAAAAAGTTTGAAATATCCAATAAATGTCGTTCCACTTCATGATTGTGTCCCACTTGTTGTTGATTCTTCACAAAAAAATACAGTTTTATATCTTTATGTTTGAAGCCTGAAATGTGGCAAAAGGTCGCAAAGTTCAAGGGGGCCGAATACTTTCGCAAGGCACTGTAGGTTAATCTCTAGGAGACAGAACGCGTCTCCTTCCTGAGCGGTATGACAGCTGCATGGTCCCATGTGTAACGGCATTCCTCCTCCTCTTCTGAAAAACACCCATAGACTGCCCACCCCAACTCACGCCCTGACCATACTAAATAAAGACAAAACAAAGGAAATAAAGGTCAGAACGTGACAGTACCACCCCCCCCCAAAGGTACTCCGCCCGCTAAACCTGAACCTATAGGGGAGGGTCTGGGTGGGCGTCTGTCCGCGGTGGCGGCTCTGGCGCGGGACGTAGACCCCACTTAACCACAGTTTTTCTCCGCTTCATTGTCCGCCTCCATGGCCTCTTAAACACGGCGACCCTCACCGCCGACCTCGGACTGGGGACCCTAGAAATGGGTCCCGAATGGACGGGAGATTCCGGCAGCGCCGGACAGGCGGGAGACTCCGGCAGCGCCGGAAATACGGGAGACTCCGGCAGCTCCGGAGTGAAGGGCGATTCTGGCATCGCCTGCCCAACCTTACCTGGTTGAATACTCCCCGTAGCCCGGCCAGTGCGGCGAGGTGGAATAGCCCGCACTGGGCTGTGCTGGCGAACCGGGGACACCATGCGTAAGGCTGGTGCCATGTACGCCGGCCCGAGGAGACGCACTGGAGACCAGATGCGTAGAGCCGGCTTCATGGCACCTGGCTCGATGCCCACTCTAGCCCGGCCGATAATGTACACCCCAAGACATTTTTGGGGCTGCCTCTCGGGCTTCCAGCCGCGCCGCCGTGCTGCCTCCTCATACCGGCACCTCTCTGCCTTTGCTGCCTCCAGCTCTGCTTTGGGGCGGCGATATTCCCCTGGCTGTGCCCTGGGTCCTTGCCGTCCAGAATCTCCTCCCAAGTCCAGGAGTCCTGCGTTCTTTGCTGCTGCTGCCCTTTACCACGCTGCTTGGTCCATTGTTGGTGGGTGTTTCTGTAACGGCATTCTTCCTCCTGTTCTGAGGAGGAGAAGCGAGAAGGATCGGAGGACCAATACGCAGCGTGGTAAGTGTCCATAACGTTTTTTTAAAGACATAAACTGAACACAACAAAACAATAAACGTGAAACGAACGAAACCGAAACAGTACCGTGTGGCAACAAACACACCCACAACTCGAAAATGAAACCCAGGCTACCTAAGTATGATTCTCAATCAGAGACAACTAACGACACCTGCCTCTGATTGAGATCCATACTAGGCTGAACTCAAAACCCCAACATAGAAAAACACACATAGACTGCCCACCCCAACTCACGCCCTGACCATACTAAATAAAGACAAAACAAAGGAAATAAAGGTCAGAACATGACATCATGGTGTTTATACTTGCGTACAGATGAACGTGGTACCTT
Source organism: Oncorhynchus tshawytscha (assembly GCF_018296145.1). Classification (NCBI taxonomy): domain Eukaryota; kingdom Metazoa; phylum Chordata; class Actinopteri; order Salmoniformes; family Salmonidae; genus Oncorhynchus; species Oncorhynchus tshawytscha. The sequence goes on along the minus strand of NC_056455.1, from coordinate 21,329,905 downwards.
CAGGTGTTTGGAAATTGCTCCCAAGGATGAACCAGACTTGTGTAGGTCTACAGGTCTTGGCTGATTTCTTTTGATTTTCCCATGATGTCAAGAAAAGAGGCACTGAGTTTGAAGGTAGGCCTTGAAATACATCCACAGGTACATCTCCAATTGACTCAAATTATGTCAATTAGCCTATCAGAAGTTTCTAAAGCCAAGAAATCATTTTCTGAAATTTGACAAGCTGTTTAAAGGCACAGTCAACTTAATGTATGTAAACTTCTGACCCACTGGAATTGTGATACAGTGAAATAATCTGTTTGCAAACAATTGCTGGAAAAAGTCAGTGTCATGCACAAAGTAGAAAAGTCTCCTAACCGACTTGCCAAAACTATAGTTTGTTAACAAGAAATTTGTGGAGTCGTTGAAAAACAAGTTTTAATGACTCCAACCTAAATGTATTTAAACTTCTGACTTCAACTGTATATGTCTAAAGATAGATGTAACATCGCACTACCTTCAATACTTATGGGATGAAGATGTAATGTATTCTGACAAATTAATTACGATATTTGTGAGGAAGAAAAAGGCTACAGACAGATCATGCTCTCCATCCGATCCTGCAAGCCTCTCTGCATACATGTAGACCGTATGATCCTGCCTGCTCTGGACTCCAGAGGAGTTAAAAGGTGACATGATGTCCCTAGTTGATATTGACTGTAAACATGAATGACTTTCAGCTCAAAATGAAAGTGTAAAACTCAGTTTATTTCTGTATCTTGCGTTTTGAAAATGAATCACCTGTGAGCGTGTGCATGTGTGTACATGGGGGGTCGCAAGCTTTGAACCACTCCTTTTTGGGAGTCGCGGGTCAAAAAGAGAACTGGTCACTGAATGGTTTGATGAGCTAGCGAAAGGATTGCCGGCTTGCTGTACAGCTATATCATCTGTAGTACAGCTAGCTATATCATCTGCTGTACAGCTATATCATCTGTAGTACAGCTAGCTATATCATCTGTTGTACAGCTATATAATCTGTTGTACAGCTATATCATCTGTAGTACAGCTATATCATCTGTAGTACAGCTAGCTATATAATCTGCTGTACAGCTATATCATCTGTAGTACAGCTATATCATCTGTAGTACAGCTAGCTATATCATCTGTTGTACAGCTATATCATCTGTAGTACAGCTAGCTATAGCATCTGTTGTACAGCTATATCATCTGTAGCACAGCTATATCATCTGTGGTACAGCTATATCATCTGCTGTACAGCTATATCATCTGTAGTACAGCTATATCATCTGCTGTACAGCTATATCATCTGTAGTACAGCTAGCTATATCATCTGTTGTACAGCTATATCATCTGTAGTACAGCTATATCATCTGCGGTACAGCTATATCATCTGTAGAACAGCTATATCATCTGCTGTACAGCTATATAATCTGCTGTACAGATATATCATCTGTTGTACAGATATATCATCTGCTGTACAGCTATATCATCTGTTGTACAGCTATATCATCTGCTGTACAGATATATCATCTGGAGTACAGCTATATCATCTGCTGTACAGCTATATCATCTACTATACAGCTATATCATCTGTTGTACAGCTATATCATCTGCTGTACAGCTATATAATCTGTAGTACAGCTAGCTATATCATCTGTTGTACAGCTATATAATCTGTTGTACAGCTATATCATCTGTAGTACAGCTATATCATCTGTAGTACAGCTAGCTATAGCATCTGTTGTACAGCTATATCATCTGTAGCACAGCTATATCATCTGTAGTACAGCTATATCATCTGCTGTACAGCTATATCATCTGCTGTACAGATATATCATCTGTTGTACAGATATATCATCTGCTGTACAGCTATATCATCTGTTGTACAGCTATATCATCTGCTGTACAGCTATATCATCTGTAGTACAGCTATATCATCTGCTGTACAGCTATATAATCTGTTGTACAGCTATATCATCTGTAGTACAGCTAGCTATAGCATCTGTTGTACAGCTATATCATCTGTAGCACAGCTATATCATCTGTGGTACAGCTATATCATCTGCTGTACAGCTATATCATCTGCTGTACAGCTATATCATCTGCTGTACAGCTATATCATCTGTAGTACAGCTAGCTATATCATCTGCTGTACAGCTATATCATCTGTAGTACAGCTATATCATCTGTAGTACAGCTATATCATCTGCTGTACAGCTATATCATCTGCTGTACAGATATATCATCTGTTGTACAGATATATCATCTGCTGTACAGCTATATCATCTGTTGTACAGCTATATCATCTGCTGTACAGCTATATCATCTGTAGTACAGCTATATCATCTGCTGTACAGCTATATCATCTACTATACAGCTATATCATCTGTTGTACAGCTATATCATCTGCTGTACAGCTATATCATCTGTTGTACAGCTATATCATCTGTTGTACAGCTATATCATCTGTTGTACAGCTATATCATCTGCTGTACAGCTATATGATCTGTTGTACAGCTATATCATCTGTTGTACAGCTATATCATCTGCTGTACAGCTATATCATCTGTTGTACAGCGATATCATCTGCTGTACAGCTATATCATCTACTGTACAGCTATATAATCAGGTGCACTGCACACAGCAACTTGTAGGGAGAGAGGATTGACATAAAAATATGCAGCTCCAAAAATTGTGATGATCAAGAATGCTACTTTGCATGCTCACCAGCAATGGGGCATCAAGCAACAATTACTAGCATAGGTTTACTGGTATTTTGGTATGTCAAAATTGCTTGAAATTTAATCAATAAAAATGAAGCTTGGATTTGGAATTTGTTGTTAAAATCAATTATTACGCAATCAAAATGTTGTAGACGAAATAAAGAAAAGGGATGTCTGGTAGCCACAATAAATATACAAAGATTTTGTGACATTGGCAGTATAAGGCTCTATCTGCACTAAGCAAAGTTCTGAGATATTGAGCATCAGTTTTTACATCCCAGATCTCAGATGTCACTTGAGCTCCCTCTCCGGCCTCTAGGTCACCAGGCTGCTTGTTAGGGCGCACACCAGTCACCAGTATTAGGCGCATAATGACACTCACCTGGACTCCATCACCTCCTTGATTACCTGCTCTATATCAGTCACTCTCTTTGGTCTCTTCCCGAGTCGTCATTGTTCCTGTTTCGTGTCGGTGCGCTGTTTGTGTTTCTTGTTTTTTAAATGTATTTATTAAAAAATTCACTCCCTGAACTTGCTTCCCGACTCAGCGTACATCGTTACAGAAGGATGACTCATCAAGGGGAAGCATCAGGGAGTGTTTTTTTTGTTTATTTTTGTGTTGGTGGTGATGTCGAGTCCTGGTGTTGGAGCCGGAGCTACCTGGGAGGCCTCAGCCGGTTTGTAGGCTTCCATGCCTCAGCCGGTTTGTAGGCTTCCATGCCTCAGCCAGTTTGTAGGCTTCCATGCCTCAGCCGGTTTGTAGGCTTCCATGCCTCAGCGGGTTTGATAGGCTCCCATGCCTCAGCCAGTTTGTAGGCTTCCATGCCTCAGCCAGTTTGTAGGCTTCCATGCCTCAGCCGGTTTGTAGGCTTCCATGCCTCAGCCGGTTTGTAGGCTTCCATGCCTCAGCGGGTTTGATAGGCTTCCATGCCTCAGCGGGTTTGTAGGCTTCCATGCCTCAGCGGGTTTGATAGGCTTCCATGCCTCAGCCGGTTTGTAGGCTTCCATGCCTCAGCCGGTTTGTAGGCTTCCATGCCTCAGCCGGCTTGTAGGCTTCCATGCCCCAGCAGGTTTGATAGGCTTCCATGCGTCAGCCGGCTTGTAGGCTTCCATGCCTCAGCCGGTTTGATAGGCTTCCATGCCTCAGCCGGCTTGTAGGCTTCCATGCCTCAGCCGGTTTGTCGGCTTCCATGCGGTTTGTAGGCTTCCATGCCTCCGGTTTGTAGGCTTCCATGCCTCAGCCGGTTTGTAGGCTTCCATGCCTCAGCCGGTTTGTAGGCTTCCATGCCTCAGCCGGCTTGTAGGCTTCCATGCCTCAGCAGGTTTGATAGGCTCCCATGCCGTAGCGGGGTGAACAGGTTCCAGTGCCTCGGCCGAGGCAACCGGGGAGATCTCAGCTAGCGCATCAGGTTCACTCCTCAGCCGGTTTGTCAGGTTTCTGCTCCTCAGCGGAGGCAACCTGTCCGCTCTGGATCCCCGGGATTGTCCCTGTGGTTGGCGTCCTGCGGCTGGAGCCGAACGCACCGGGGAGGAGGTACTGTCACGTATGCTCTCTCTCCGGCACTCTAGGTCGTCATGCTCCCACGCCTCAGCCGGATTGATAGGTTCCCGCGCCTTGGCAGAGGTGACCAGTCCGCTCCTGATCCCCGGGATCGTTATCTTGGTCGACATCCTGTGGCTGGAGCCGCACGTCGAGGAGGGGGTACTGTCACGTGCTCCATCACCGGCCTCTAGGTCACCAGGCTGCTCTTTAGCGTTAGGCGCATAATGACACTCACCTGGACTCCATCACCTCCTTGACTACCTACTCTTTATGTCACTCCCTTTGGTTCCTTCCCCAGTCATCATAGTTTCTGTTCCCGGTTCATGTCTGTGCGTTGTTTTGTTCATTTATTAATTACATGTATTCACTCCCTTTGGTTCCTCCCCCAGTCATCATAGTTTCTGTTCCCGGTTCATGTCTGTGCGTTGTTTTGTTCATTTATTAATTACATGTATTCACTCCCTGAACTTGCTTCCCGACTCTCATACATCGCTCCATCCGAAGTGTTTTGTAGTGAGTTCTTTTTAGGGGCGTGCATTAGAAGATAAGTTTATGGTTCTGAAATGTTAATGTATGTTCAGCCATATGGTTCTATTTGACACTTCTAAATTAGACATATTCAGTTCTTACGACTGTAGCTATTTGAATACATAAATGATAGAATTAGTATATTACCAAAATAGTCAGAACACATCAAATACATTAAGACATACATTATGATCATTAGACAAATAACTGTCATCACTGAACAACGATGTGAACAACGATGTTTTCACTTAATGTACTTTTTCAAAAATATAACTTTACAGACCTATGGAGAATCATCTAAAGATCTATTATACGTGGCTAACTCATTTCTGACATGTCAGATAGAACCTTATAGTTCCAAGGCCAGGATTTCTGGTTGGAACAAGTCATTGCATGTATAGATTTGTTTACTTGACTTGTGACTTGACTCGACTTTCCCTTAGAATGCACGACTTGGACTGGACCCGAGACTCGACCTGTTCTTTCTGGGACTCGACTGAAGACATGTAACTTGGGACTTGAGACTTGCTCATGACTCGAATAATAGTGACTTAGTCCCACCTCTGCACAAAACCCACTTAGCAGGATTATGGGGACCGATGACAGAATATACACACACACATTGAATAGTACTCCAGCTCTTTATGTCTGTTTAGGCGCTGCCGTACGTGTGCCTGCTTATCGGCATGCTGTTCTTCATCTATGCCATCATCGGGATGCAGGTGAGTAGAGACACGAGAAGAAAAACAAGTCAAAATGAATGGTCATTTTTACAGATCAACATGAACTTTATAAAAAGCACCCAGGGAAAGTGACACTTGCCTGCCATAGGGACGTGTGTGAGGTTGTGCATTCTCCCATATTACCTAGAATGTTGACACTTTGTTGTTTTGTCAGCTGTTTGGGAACATAGGGATGGAGGAGGAGGAGGGGAGCGCCATCAACGAGCACAACAACTTCAGGACTTTCTTCCAAGCTCTCATGCTGCTCTTCAGGTGTGTGTGTGTGTGTTTACATTTGTGCGTGCCTGTGTGTACAGTAAATGCATACATGTGTCTCCAACATGTGTGTATTTGTATAGGAGTGCCACGGGCGAGGCGTGGCATGACATCATGCTGTCGTGTCTTGGAGGGAAGCTCTGTGATCCTCTGGCAGGGAACACTGAACCAGAGTGTGGCAGCCAGTTTGCCTACCTCTACTTTGTGTCCTTCATCTTCTTCTGCTCCTTCCTGGTGAGAAGCACTAGCTGTCTGTCTTTCTCTATTCCCCTTTTAGTCATATTTTCCCCCTTAGTGTCGGTTATAGGATTGCAAAATTCCCTAAATCCTAGTTGGAGGATTCCCGGAATCAGGAGGGAATAAGCAGGAAATCCAGAATAGTCCAACCACACTGCAAAACCGGATAGGTTCTGGCTACTCAAACATTTTGAGGAAACCGATTAACTAAAAAAGTTAAGAAACTTAAATAGCTGAAGTTAGCAGTACTACCTTCATATGTGTAATACAAATTTATTTTTTTTGTAAGGTATTCTTAAATGTACCACTCCCACTAAGCCATGCCTCCAATAATTTCCCAGTGTGCCTTGCCTTTTCGATTGAATTGTACAGTTACCACCCATGACTGTGTTAATGACAGAGACATGGTTGTTGAATTCGTTAATTTTCAAGCTTTTGGTCTTCACCCAAGAGTTCCTAGGCAAATTTTATCACTATTATTGAACCATTACATGTACAGTGCCTTGCGAAAGTATTCGGCCCCCTTGAACTTTGCGACCTTTTGCCACATTTCAGGCTTCAAACATAAAGATATAAAACTGTATTTTTTTGTGAAGAATCAACAACAAGTGGGACACAATCATGAAGTGGAACGACATTTATTGGATATTTCAAACTTTTTTAACAAATCAAAAACTGAAAAATTGGGCGTGCAAAATTATTCAGCCCCCTTAAGTTAATACTTTGTAGCGCCACCTTTTGCTGCGATTACAGCTGTAAGTCGCTTGGGGTATGTCTCTATCAGTTTTGCACATCGAGAGACTGAAATTTTTTCCCATTCCTCCTTGCAAAACAGCTCGAGCTCAGTGAGGTTGGATGGAGAGCATTTGTGAACAGCAGTTTTCAGTTCTTTCCACAGATTCTCGATTGGATTCAGGTCTGGACTTTGACTTGGCCATTCTAACACCTGGATATGTTTATTTTTGAACCATTCCATTGTAGATTTTGCTTTATGTTTTGGATCATTGTCTTGTTGGAAGACAAATCACCGTCCCAGTCTCAGGTCTTTTGCAGACTACATCAGGTTTTCTTCCAGAATGGTCCTATATTTGGCTCCATCCAGCTTCCCATCAATTTTAACCATCTTCCCTGTCCCTGCTGAAGAAAAGCAGGCCAAAACCATGATGCTGCCACCACCATGTTTGACAGTGGGGATGGTGTGTTCAGGGTGATGAGCTGTGTTGCTTTTACGCCAAACATAACGTTTTGCATTGTTGCCAAAAAGTTCAATTTTGGTTTCATCTGACCAGAGCACCTTCTTCCACATGTTTGGTGTGTCTCCCAGGTGGCTTGTGGCAAACTTTAAACAACACTTTTTATGGATATCTTTAAGAAATGGCTTTCTTCTTGCCACTCTTCCATAAAGGCCAGATTTGTGCAATATACGACTGATTGTTGTCCTATGGACAGAGTCTCCCACCTTAGCTGTAGATCTCTGCAGTTCATCCAGAGTGATCATGGGCCTCTTGGCTGCATCTCTGATCAGTCTTCTCCTTGTATGAGCTGAAAGTTTAGAGGGACGGCCAGGTCTTGGTAGATTTGCAGTGGTCTGATACTCCTTCCATTTCAATATTATCGCTTGCACAGTGCTCCTTGGGATGTTTAAAGCTTGGGAAATCTTTTTGTATCCAAATCCGGCTTTAAACTTCTTCACAACAGTATCTCGGACCTGCCTGGTGTGTTCCTTGTTCTTCATGATGCTCTCTGCGCTTTTAACGGACCTCTGACACTATCACAGTGCAGGTGCATTTATACGGAGACTTGATTACACACAGGTGGATTGTATTTATCATCATTAGTCATTTAGGTCAACATTGGATCATTCAGGGATCCTCACTGAACTTCTGGAGAGAGTTTGCTGCACTGAAAGTAAAGGGGCTGAATAATTTTGCACGCCCAATTTTTCAGTTTTTGATTTGTTAAAAAAGTTTGAAATATCCAATAAATGTCGTTCCACTTCATGATTGTGTCCCACTTGTTGTTGATTCTTCACAAAAAAATACAGTTTTATATCTTTATGTTTGAAGCCTGAAATGTGGCAAAAGGTCGCAAAGTTCAAGGGGGCCGAATACTTTCGCAAGGCACTGTATCATAAGGCCTTATACAGTGGCCTGAAACTCTTAGTTTACAGGCCACATCAGTCATGCAAATAGGTTTGCAAAATTCCACAAACATTCCCCAAAAGGTTTCCAGTAATCCTGGGAAATTTACCAGAATTTTGCAACCCTAACTGTAAATGTCAGGATGCTGGCTTGCAAAGTGATGTGTAATTCCTATTGGGATTTAGTCAGCGTTAGACTATCCAACAGTTGAAATGTGTATTCACCCACAACCTGCATTCATATTGACTGCCAGGGTTAAGAACAGTGGGAGGAAACAAACTAAGCCATTTAAACTGGAACAACCATTTCAGTAACAAGTGCAAAAATGAAGTGATTGGATTAGAAACATACATTGTAGCATAACATTTAATCAATCAATCACTCAATGTACATGCAAAAACACAGACATTAAAAACAATTCCAAAACATCTAACTGCAGTAGGGCATGCTAGGGAAAATATATTTTTAAAACATTTAGTTGGTGTGACTTCTCATTTACTTTTGAGTGAGTACCACATAAACATGTTAAGTAATAAGGACTTTTTATTGATTTAGAGTACAACTTATTAGAAGTATTTGAGTTAAAAATGCCTTGAGGTTTACAGTGCAGGATTTCCCGAAAACCAGGGAATTTATTTTGCAACCCTAGTCTGTTATAAGTGCACACTTGCTTGGCTGACATAATACTGTGTAATAATGTGGCTGTTTGTGTTTTTAGATGCTGAATCTGTTTGTGGCTGTCATCATGGACAACTTTGAGTACCTGACCAGAGACTCCTCCATCCTCGGCCCACATCATCTAGACGAGTATGTCAGGATATGGGCTGAATATGACCAAGCAGCTTGGTGAGTGACACACATGAACACATCACATAGAAACACACACACACACACACACACACACACAACCCTGGCACTAGATCAACCCTGGCACTAGATCAACCCTGGCACTAGATCTCATTAGCCTGTGGTAAAACTAATCTAAGTCCAGTCTTTGGGAACATCAGATGAAAAGAGTGGGAGTCTGGGAGCTGTACAGTAACCATGAAGTAAATTACTCCACAGTTATAAAGGACAAGAGTCAAAAAGGATATAAAGGCCAAGTCTCCTGTAGTTGAACTGATCCCAAATCAGTCTAAAGAATCCACACAAGACAGCAGCTGTAGGTGGGATCATGGATCTGAGCAGTAACCTTCTCAGTGATCCAGTTATCCCTCCCTCCCTGTGCCCTCTCCCTATCTGTGTGTGGTTCAGACCCCACCCCACCTCCACCCCCTCTGGAATCTGCATACTGCCAAAACTTACTGTGGCAACAAACCTCCCCTTTACTGTACTGTATATTCAACCCCCGTGGAACCTGAAACACGCTAAGTTTCCCAGTATCTGTATTCCAGTGCCTGTTATCCTTCTGCTGTCCTGTAGTCTGCAATGTAGAGGGAGAGAAGAAGAGAAGAGGAGGAGGGAGAGAGATTGAGGGAAGGAGGTAGAGACAGTAGTGGGGGAAGGGAAATTGAGAGAGAGAATGAGAACGACTGAGATGGGTAGGAATATCAAAATAATCCAAATTAAAAGGTTTTGGTAACATGGCGAATTGAGATAAAGACAGGCATGGAAGAAAACAAGGAGGATTTTCTGGAGAGAAGCGAGGGAGGGAGGAGGGAGGTAGGGAGGGAAGGAGGGAGGTAAGGAGGGAGGGGGGAACAGAAAATCTATGGGGAGACAGGCCTCTGTATGACAAGTGGCTATTACACATTAGGCCATTTAGCATTCACATGCATTTCTAGTTAATGAGATATTCCTTAATTATACTCCACACACAACCAATTACTGGCACACACCACTGCTGGCAGAGAGGGGGAAGGGAATGAATGAGGGGAATGAGAGAGAGATGGGGATGGGTTCTATTAGGAAGAGGATTTGAGAGAGAGACATGGGGATGGGTATTATTAGGAAGAGGAATTGAGAGAGAGACATATGGATGGGTTCTATTAGGAAGAGGAATTGAGAGATAGACATATGGATGGGTTCTATTAGGAAGAGGAATTGAGAGAGAGACGGGGGATGGGTTCTATTAGGAAGAGGCATTGAGAGAGAGACGGGGGATGGGTTCTATTAGGAAGAGGCATTGAGAGAGAGACGGGGATGGGTTCTATTAGGAATAGGAATTGAGAGAGAGAGACGGGGGATGGGTTCTATTAGGAAGAGGAATTGAGAGAGAGAGACGGGGGATGGGTTCTATTAGGAAGAGGAATTGAGAGAAACGGGGATGGGTTGTATTAGGAAGAGGAATTGAGAGAAACAGGCATGGGTTCTATTAGGAAGAGGAATTGAGAGAGTCGGGGGATGGGTTGTATTAGGAAGAGGAATTGAGAGAGACGGGGGATGGGTTCTATTAGGAAGAGGCATTGAGAGAGAGACGGGGATTGGTTCTATTAGGAAGAGGAATTGAGAGAGAGAGACGGGGGATGGGTTCTATTAGGAAGAGGAATTGAGAGAGACGGGGATGGGTTGTATTAGGAATAGGAATTGAGAGAAACAGGCATGGGTTCTATTAGGAAGAGGAATTGAGAGAGTCGGGGGATGGGTTGTATTAGGAAGAGGAATTGAGAGAAACAGGCATGGGTTCTATTAGGAAGAGGAATTGAGAGAGTCGGGGGATGGGTTCTATTAGGAAGAGGAATTGAGAGAGAGAGACGGGGGATGGGATCTATTAGGAAGAGGAATTGAGAGAGAGAGACGGGGGATGGGTTGTATTAGGAAGAGGAATTGAGAGAAACAGGCATGGGTTCTATTATGGAAGAGGAATTGAGAGAGTCGGGGGATGGGTTCTATTAGGAAGAGGAATTGAGAGAGAGAGACAGAGGATGGGTTCTATTAGGAAGAGGAATTGAGAGAAACAGGCATGGGTTCTATTAGGAAGAGGAATTGAGAGAGAGAGAGAGACTGGGGATGGGTTCTATTAGGAAGAGGAATTGAGAGAGAGAGACGGGGGATGGGTTCTATTAGGAAGAGGAATTGAGGAGAAACGGGGATGGGTTGTATTAGGAAGAGGAATTGAGAGCGACGGGGATGGGTTGTATTAGGAAGAGGAATTGAGAGAGTCGGGGGATGGGTTGTATTAGGAAGAGGAATTGAGAGAGACGGGGGATGGGTTCTACTAGGAAGAGGCATTGAGAGAGAGACGGGGATGGGTTGTATTAGGAAGAGGAATTGAGAGAAACAGGCATGGGTTCTATTAGGAAGAGGAATTGAGAGAGTCGGGGGATGGGTTCTATTAGGAAGAGGAATTGAGAGAGAGAGACGGGGGATGGGTTCTATTAGGAAGAGGAATTGAGAGAGACGGGGATGGGTTGCATTAGGAAAACAGGAACGATAATAGACAGGAAGTGGTTAAACAGAGAAGGGATAGGCTGAGACAATGGTAGGAACAGGGAAAGACTGCAGTGTCATTGCAGAAGAAAAGCACTACAGCTCAAATGGGTGACGGGCAACAACAATGTGTGTGTGTGTGTGTGTGTGTGTGGTGTGTGTAGTATGTGTGTGTGGTGTGTGTAGTATGTGTGTGTGGTGTGTGTAGTATGTGTGTGTACACATATTGCTGTTATGATATCTTGTTTCTTGTCAATCTTGTGCTCTTCTTTCTTCCCATTGTTCTCTCTTGTCGTATCTGTCCTCTACGTTTGTTCTAACTCCTCCTGTTCTTTTTGCAGCGGTCGCATTCATTATAAGGATATGTACAGTTTATTGCGAGTTATCGACCCGCCTCTTGGCTTAGGAAAGAAATGCCCCCATAGAGTGGCCTGCAAGGTTTGACTTCCACTACAAATCCTCAACCACACCTGCTACAGCATCCAAGAATGGAATGAGTGTCGCTTATCTGATCTGATTGGATTTCATTTTTGTTATACTTTCTCTCTTCTTCTTTATTTTGCCCATTTCTACTTGCATTCTGATCTGAAAGGAGAATGTGTAGGACAATGCAGACACCCAGACGAGCATGACGTTGTGCACCACTGAAATGAAAAATAAATAAAACACTTTTAAGAGTTTGATTGTGAAGAAAAAAAGAATTCTGATTGTTCTCCTTTGGTCATTGTTCTTTGTGTTGTTTTGCTTGCTGTTGAACCACGGCTAGGTGCGGTGCTAGACACACTGTGGGATCTGTAGCATTGCATTGTTCTTGGGGGGGAGGACAGAAACTGCATTGACACCCCACCCTCATCATGGTATTGCCCAGTCCCAGCAGTGGAGCTCAGTGCTTGCCTCTGAAGTCCTCTGCTCTTCTATGCAATCCCTCCCTTCCCACTTGCATAGAACTATATTTTACTTCTACTAAAAGTCTCCAACTCTACTCAACTCCGCTCTTCCTCCTCCCTATACCCCCCTCTTATCTTCTACAAGATATACACCCCCGCCCGCTCAGACCAGTTCTACCCCCTCACCCCGCCAGGTCAGACCAGTTCTACCCCCTCACCCCGCCAGGTCAGACCAGTTCTACCCCCTCACCCCGCCAGGTCAGACCAGTTCTAGACAGCCTCACTGCGTCTCTCGCTCTCAAACCAGCCAAATAACTTTGTTTTTGTTTCTTTTTTCTCCTCTCTACTCTTTGCTTTGGTCTCTCTTTTGCTCTCATTCTCTATCTCTCTTTCTATCTGTGTCCCCCTCTCTTCTCTCTCTTCCCTCACTATCTCTTTCTCCCCCTCTCTCTTGCTCTCTCTCCCTCCCTCTTCTCCTTTTCTCTCTACCCTTCTCCCACCCCTACTCTCTTCTCTTATTCTCTCTGCTGTCTCTCTGGTTGGCTGTGGTTGGCTGTGGCTGTTCTGGCTGTGGCTGTGGGGGGCGGTGGCTGTGCTGCGCTGACATGCAGTGGCAGGATCAGTTGCAGGGATATGTATGACATGCTCAGGCATATGAGCCCTCCGCTAGGCCTGGGGAACAGGTGCCCGGCGCGGGTGGCCTACAAGGTCAGGACCCCCTAGAACCAGGGGGCTTAGTGCCTCTTCCTCCGCTTTACTGTGTATCCGTAGTGTTGGTGTGTTCTTCTTCTCTACACATTTTGTTTCTGATATTTTGCTTTATCTCCATTTTCTTCTTCTCTTTTGTTATTTGATGGAGGGGAGCGCTGATGTCGTTGTGGGGAATGGGGAGGAGGGATGGAGGGTAGGGGCGAGGGGCGGGGGGGTTAGGGTCAAGGGACAAAGGTCAGACAGGTTTATCCACAGGAAGGGGTGAATGGAGGGAACTTCTCAGCTCTTTTGCACCGTGTATACTGACGGAAACACACACACACCTTTAAACACACGTATTATCAAACACAAACACCCACATGTTGTTTTTGCCAGTCAAAGCTTTACAAGAATCTGAGTAGAGTGCATAGTGGAATAGAATGCATCAAATCAGCTGTGGTAACTATAGGAGCTTTGGCTAAAGTACACTTCAGGGGATCTCAAACTTTGATATTTACTCTAAACAGGTGTGTACATTAGAGTGACCTCTTTAATGTATACTAGTGGAAAAATATTAAAGATATCTATTTATACAAAAATATAGATAAATGTTTGGCCAAGCTGGCAAAATAGTGTATACACACAGCTAAACACACATGCACAGACAAAAACACATACATACACACACACCAGTATGCGTGTGCAGCCGGGCTTGGAAGGTCCGTACGACTTCTGTCCTCTGAGTCTCTCCGTCCTGTGGATAGCGCTACTGCAAACACACACACAGGCACTCACACACACAGGCACTCACACAGGCACACACACACACAGGCACACACACACACACACACACACACACACACACACACACACACACAGAGGAGCAGGTCTCTGTCTTTACTTGTACAGTAGTCCAACATATACAAATCAGGATGTATTTTTTGGGTAGAGGACAGAGAGCTGAATATAGTTTGTTGTCTATCTAGTTGGTTGTGTAGTTTGCTAACCAGTTAACTGTTATCATTGCCACAGAATAACGTCTAGCCTCTTTTTCGTAGTAGAATCTCTTCGGCCCTGTAGTAAAATCTGCAAGTGAATCTGTTCCACCCGTCCCCGTTCTTCTGTCAATGCAGTTCTACTCTGTTTCCAGCCCCCTCTTCACATGCTGTCTCCTCCCCTCCTCCTAACCCGCCACTCGCATGCCTGCCCCTTCACCCCCACCACCACACGGGCACTACCATTACCTCTCTCACACACTGTCATACACAGTCACACACACACCGACTCACACTCATGCCCGTTAAATACCCTTCTATACCTGTGAAATCCTTCAGATATTCTAACACACACTCATATACCCAACTCATTTGGTTGTCACCAACCCTGGTCCTGGAGAACTAACAGTTCTCTGATTCAACTAATCAAGGTCTTGCTGATTAGCTGACCAACAGAATCAAGGACAGAAACCTGTCCTACACACCCTCTCTCTCAGACCGGGGATGGTAGTGACCACTGCTCTAATATAACCTCATACCCCCTATTATAAACCTTACAACACATTATGACACTCTTTTGACACACACGTGTCCCTTCATAGTCAGATCGCTGTGAGCCTCAGGGGCAGCTAGCAGAACAGTCTGTAGGCACAGAAGATCTCTCTACTGCCAGAACTTACTGTCCCTCAAACCCTCCTTATGCTCCCAGCTACTCTCCCTACCTGCATCTCTGCTAATCTTTACCTCTACCTCGATCTCTAGCATCCCTCTCTCCGCGTCTCTCTCTCTCTCTTTCTATTCTTCACTTTGCCATTTCTCTATCTTTCTATTTCTCCTTCTATTTCTACCTGCCTCTCTCTCTCCATCTCTCTCTCTCTGCATATCTGCATCTCTCTGCCTTTCTGTCCTCTGTTCATTCATTCCTATCAGCTCAGCTCTCCTCTCCCTGCCCCACCTCTCTGCTTTATCCTCTCTTTTCTCTCCCTTCTTCTCCTCCCTCCATTTTGTCCCTCCGTCCTAACAGCCTCCCTCCTGAAGTGTCCCCTGTAATAGAACCCCTCCTTCAGACTTTGACCTCTAACCTTCCATCCCCCACCACCTCCATCTACTGTGTCAGGGGGTAACCATAGCAGTCCAGTCTTTGAAAATACCTCTCTCCCCTTTCCCTGTGTAAACTGTCATCCTGTAGGTGATGACCTTAGTTTGACATTAAAAACCCAGAGACCCCCCTTCTTGCCCTTCACCTGTCCCCTATCCCCCACCCACCATCACTACCTACCGGCCCAATGAGAGAGGTCAAAGCCCTCACACTTGACCTTCACCTCTGACCCACAGAATAATGTCCCCTGTATGTGTAGTGTTAAATTCTCACCCCCACTCTCCTCTGTTCTGTAGAGACAGACAGACAGTAGTCTTCAGGCAGGATGCTGTGTTACAGACTCGACCAGCTTGTGTGGTGGTAGATCTTTCTTTTATTCTATCACTTTCAACCTCTTTTTCTTATCACTCGCTGTTTATCTCTCTGTCTTTTTTCTCTCTCATCCTCCAACCTCTTCTCATCCTCCAACTTCTCCCTTCTTTTGCTTTGAAAATGGTCTCTAAAATGCCACTCACAACCAACCCCCCTCTCTCTTTTCAATTATTTTCTGATAACGAGATGTATTTTTCCCCACCCCCTAATACTTATTGTATAGCCCTCCTCAGGCCTAAGGCAGCCTAACCTAAAACCTCAGCCCATCTTACCTTTAAAAAAATTGCTTCCGCGGCGGCCATCTTGATTTTCTTAGATTACCTTGATCGGCTGAATTCTGTTCTCACGCTCACCTATTAACTCTGTCAGGCCCTGCACCCATTATTCATTGAGAGATCAGAGGATTTGAATAGAGCTTTACAGCTCTATTGTCTCTGTATGACAACAACAGCCCTTCATCTAATATCTCCTATAGATGTAGCACATGTAGTTTCAATGATGTCATATCCTCCTGCCAGTAACCACTACTAAAGCCAAACAGATAAACATTATTGTATTATTAAACCACACAGAGGATGCTTTCTGTGTGCGGCTGTGCCACTGCTTGTCCTGTGAAGCATTATGTGTGTGCACTGCATGTTGCATGGGGGACAGGGGAGGATGGGGTATGTGTCACAGGGTTTTGGGGTAGGGGAGCGGAATGGTTGGCATGGTCTTGCTGCATGTCTGGGATGTCGCCGTGACAACGGTTACTGCGAGCCTGTCTCACACACTCTAACGTCACGTTGTCTGTGTGTGTTGTCTGTGCATGTGTGTGTGTGTTGGCTCGTGTCCATTTCTCTTATATTGACAAGACCAGAAGATGGATAAAGGATAAATTAAAATGATGACGTTCCCCTCCCCCTGTCCCTCACTTTTGGTTTATCGCTTTATGGCCTGGTCTCTGTTGAACTCTGTGAATCTCCAATCCGCTACGGGGAGCTCTGTTAGTGGCAGCCAGCTGTCTGCTCTTACTGATCTAGAATCAGATTAATATCCCATAATCCTGAACTAAACCATTCAAGGGGAAAACGCACAAAACTGACATTGGATCAGAGTCTAACTTCATCCTACACCCTCTATCAGAGAAGGCATAAATAATGCTGTGACACTACTGAACCTGTGAGGTCCTCCTAAGTAACACAACAAGGACTGTTACAAGGTAACACCCACAAGAGGAACCAACCAACTCATAGTAATCAGTAGTGGTAGTGTAATGTTAACCTTTTTAACCCTTTGGCTCTCACAGGTTGTAAAGAAATAATGGTATCATTTGCCACCGCCATGAAAGGATCAAATGACTGAAATATCAATGTTTACATCTTTTTGGTACTGACAGTACCAAATAACAACTCAGCTGCCAAACAGCTGCCATAACTGGTGTAGCAGTGCCAATGACACATTATATAGTTGACAGACAGACGTACAGATTGACAGACAGACTCATAGAACCTGCTACAAAAAATGACAGAGCTCCCTTTCCTCCCCTTCCCCCTCACCCCCCTCTCCCCAACCCCCTTTCCCCAACCCCCTTTCCCTCTCTCCTCACCTGGAGGTTCAGAGCACACCTATACCTTCCTGGGGGGCGGGCCCTTTTTACTCACCCACCTTCCCCCGATTGTCTCTTTCCAACAGAGGCTGCTGCGGATGGACCTCCCGGTCGCCGACGACAACTCAGTCCACTTCAACTCCACCCTGATGGCCCTGATCCGCACGGCGCTGGACATCAAGATCGCCAAGGGTACGGAAGGTTTGGAACCCCTCTTACCTGCTTGCCTTTTTCACCATCTCTTCCCCCTGTTTCTTGTCTTCCCTAGAACAGAGCAGGGCAGTCTGCTACTGTAAGGTGGTTGTGTATCGTGTGTACCCTGCTGTCCCTGACACCTACATCGGTCCCTCTGCTTCTCCCACGGTGTCCTAAGTACAGCTCTTTTTCTATAGAGTTTGTATGGTTCTTATTAACCAATAGAATGTAATGTGTACTACCAGCCATACTGTCAGTGTAATAGGGTTTCAAATAGGCTACAGTTCTCTTTTTGTAGACTTTGTAGAGTTCTTATGTGAAATAACAATCCTAGTTTCAATGTAATTAAGTCTTACTTTATTTGGTTGGCCCAATTAAAGTGAAGATGGCCAGACATTTAATCCCCATGTCTCTGTGTTACATGGCTCATCCACACTATATATTTAAACTGGGAGTCAAAGCTCACCTCTATTAACAAACACATTGTCTGTGTGCCTATGTGTGTTTTCATGTCTGTGCATGAATTCTTACACCTCTATGGCTCTGCTGTGTATTTGTATTGATGTGAATGTGTGTGTTTATGTGTGTGTGTTGCTATTATATGTGTGTGTATACACTGGTGCGTGTGTGTGTGTGTGTGTGTGCCTGCTTGTGTGCATGTGCCTGCTTGTGTGTGTGTGTGTGTTATTGCGTGTGTGTAGGAGGTGTGGACAAACACCAGATGGATGCAGAGCTGAGGAAAGAGATGATGGCGATTTGGCCCAATCTCTCCCAGAAGACCCTGGACCTCTTAGTCACGCCACATAAGTGTAAGTTGCAGTGTGTTTGGACCGTGACGCGATGCCAGTGTCTGTCTACTTCTTCATGCCACCCGAGGACAGCTTCTCTCAACCAGTCTCCTTCACTGCTGCACCCTCTGATACAGCAGGCACAGCCCCCTACACCCACACACACACACACACACACACACACACACACACTCTTATTATGTACACATAGACACATACCAACACACGCACACAAGATCCCATGATTCCCACCAGTCCAATCCTCGAAGACGACACACCTAATTTTGGATCTCCATCTCCAGCCTCCATACACCTCCACCAGCCCTAGCCCCATTTCCCTACAGCAGGCCATGTACCCCATCCCCCAGCCCCAGTCCCCACACACCCATATAGACCTCTTTTCTTTCACCCATATCACACATCCATCCAACCTAACAACTGTACACAGCAGGCCTCATCCTAAAGTCCCAATGCAATACTTCCAACAGCCCATTCCACTGATTACAGGCCTGTTCTGTAGGCCCAACATCACGCATCCACCGGATCCAATACCAGCAGGCTGTCTGCCCAGCTCTGTGCCTGAGATCAGGGGGTGCCCCTCTATAGACCAACTCTCTATAGTAGTCTTTTCACTCCAGGGGTTTAGTTCATCCAGTACTACTGTAGGTCAGAACACTCCAGGGGTTTAGTTCATACAGTACTACTGTAGGTCAGAACACTCCAGGGGTTTAGTTCATGCAGTACTACTGTAGGTCAGAACACACCAGGAGTTTAGTTCATACAGTACTACTGTACGTCAGGGGTTTAGTTCATACAGTACTACTGTAGGTCAGAACACTCCAGGGGTTTAGTTCATGCAGTACTACTGTAGGTCAGAACACACCAGGAGTTTAGTTCATACAGTACTACTGTACGTCAGGGGTTTAGTTCATACAGTACTACTGTAGGTCAGAACACTCCAGGGGTTTAGTTCATACAGTACTACAGTAGGTCAGAACACTCCAGGGGTTTAGTTCATACAGTACTACTGTAGGTCAGAACACTCCAGGGGTTTAGTCCATACAGTACTACAGTAGGTCAGAACACTCCAGGGGTTTATTTTATACAGCACTACAGTAGGTCAGAACACTCCAGGGTTTTAGTTCATACAGTACTACTGTAGGTCAGAACACTCCAGGGGTTTAGTTCATACAGTACTACAGTAGGTCAGAACACTCCAGGGGTTTAGTTTATACAGTACTACAGTAGGTCAGAACACTCCAGGGTTTTAGTTCATACAGTACTACTGTAGGTCAGAACACTCCAGGGTTTTAGTTCATCCAGTACTACTGTAGGTCAGAACACTCCAGGGGTTTAGTTCATACAGTACTACAGTAGGTCAGAACACTCCAGGGGTTTAGTTCATACAGTACTACTGTAGGTCAGGGGTTTAGTTCATACAGTACTACTGTAGGTCAGAACACTCCAGGGGTTTAGTTCATACAGTACTACTGTAGGTCAGAACACTCCAGGGGTTTAGTTCATACAGTACTACTGTAGGTCAGAACAATCCAGGGGTTTAGTTCATACAGTACTACTGTAGGTCAGAACAATCCAGGGGTTTAGTTTATACAGTACTACTGTAGGTCAGAACACTCCAGGGGTTTAGTTCATACAGTACTACTGTAGGTCAGGGGTTTAGTTCATACAGTACTACTGTAGGTCAGAACACTCCAGGGGTTTAGTTCATACAGTACTACTGTAGGTCAGAACACTCCAGGGGTTTAGTTCATACAGTACTACTGTAGGTCAGAACACTCCAGGGGTTTAGTTCATACAGTACTACTGTAGGTCAGAACACTCCAGGGGTTTAGTTCATACAGTACTACTGTAGGTCAGAACACTCCAGGGGTTTAGTTCATACAGTACTACAGTAGGTCAGAACACTCCAGGGGTTTAGTTCATACAGTACTACTGTAGGTCAGAACACTCCAGGGGTTTAGTTCATACAGTACTACAGTAGGTCAGAACACTCCAGGGGTTTAGTTTATACAGTACTACAGTAGGTCAGAACACTCCAGGGTTTTAGTTCATACAGTACTACTGTAGGTCAGAACACTCCAGGGGTTTAGTTCATACAGTACTACTAGGTCAGTCCAGGGGTTTAGAACAGTACTACTGTAGGTCAGGGGTTTAGTTCATACAGTACTACTGTAGGTCAGAACACTCCAGGGGTTTAGTTCATACAGTACTACTGTAGGTCAGAACACTCCAGGGGTTTAGTTCATACAGTACTACAGTAGGTCAGAACACTCCAGGGGTTTAGTTCATACAGTACTACTGTAGGTCAGAACACTCCAGGGGTTTAGTTCATACAGTACTACTGTAGGTCAGAACACTCCAGGGGTTTAGTTCATACAGTACTACAGTAGGTCAGAACACTCCAGGGGTTTAGTTCATACAGTACTACTGTAGGTCAGAACACTCCAGGGTTTAGTTCATACAGTACTACAGTAGGTCAGAACACTCCAGGGGTTTAGTTTATACAGTACTACAGTAGGTCAGAACACTCCAGGGTTTAGTTCATACAGTACTACTGTAGGTCAGAACACTCCAGGGGTTTAGTTCATACAGTACTACAGTAGGTCAGAACACTCCAGGGGTTTAGTTTATACAGTACTACTGTAGGTCAGGGGTTTAGTTCATACAGTACTACTGTAGGTCAGAACACTCCAGGGTTTTAGTTCATCCAGTACTACTGTAGGTCAGAACACTCCAGGGGTTTAGTTCATACAGTACTACTGTAGGTCAGAACAATCCAGGGGTTTAGTTCATACAGTACTACTGTAGGTCAGAACAATCCAGGGGTTTAGTTTATACAGTACTACTGTAGGTCAGAACACTCCAGGGGTTTAGTTCATACAGTACTACTGTAGGTCAGGGGTTTAGTTCATACAGTACTACAGTAGGTCAGAACACTCCAGGGGTTTAGTTTATACAGTACTACAGTATTTCAGAACACTCCAGGGGTTTAGTTCATACAGTACTACTGTAGGTCAGAACACTCCAGGGGTTTAGTTCATACAGTACTACTGTAGGTCAGGGGTTTAGTTCATACAGTACTACTGTAGGTCAGAACACTCCAGGGGTTTAGTTCATACAGTACTACTGTAGGTCAGAACACTTCAGGGGTTTAGTTCATACAGTACTACTGTAGGTCAGGGGTTTAGTTCATTCAGTACTACTGTAGGTCAGAACACTCCAGGCGTTTAGTTCATACAGTACTACTGTAGGTCAGAACACTCCAGGGGTTTGTTCATACAGTACTACTGTAGGTCAGAACACTCCAGGGGTTTAGTTCATACAGTACTACTGTAGGTCAGAACACTCCAGGGGTTTAGTTCATACAGTACTACTGTAGGTCAGAACACTCCAGGGGTTTGTTCATACAGTACTACAGTAGGTCAGAACACTCCAGGGGTTTAGTTCATACAGTACTACTGTAGGTCAGAACACTCCAGGGGTTTGTTCATACAGTACTACTGTAGGTCAGAACACTCTAGGGGTTTAGTTCATACAGTACTACTGTAGGTCAGAACACTCCAGGGGTTTAGTTCATACAGTACTACTGTAGGTCAGAACACTCCAGGGGTTTAGTTCATACAGTACTACTGTAGGTCAGAACACTCCAGGGGTTTACAGTACTACAGTAGGTCAGAACACTCCAGGGGTTTAGTTCTACAGTACTACTGTAGGTCAGAACACTCCAGGGGTTTAGTTCATACAGTACTACTGTAGGTCAGAACACTCCAGGGGTTTGTTCATACAGTACTACTGTAGGTCAGAACACTCCAGGGGTTTAGTTCATACAGTACTACTGTAGGTCAGAACACTCCAGGGGTTTGTTCATACAGTACTACTGTAGGTCAGAACACTCTAGGGGTTTAATTCATACAGTACTACTGTAGGTCAGAACACTCCAGGGGTTTGTTCATACAGTACTACAGTAGGTCAGAACACTGGCTGTTATGCATGTTGGAGAAATACATACAGGAGTAGAAGGAATGCACAAGTGCCAAAGCACTGGTTGCTATGTAGATATTAGATGTATATTATATGAAAGGAAGCATGATTTACAGTATAGGTAAAGGCTTCTGGGTCAAGTGTGTTATAGCTACTCACCAGATTGCTAATTGTACCACATTTTACCAGAATGCACAGGCTTTTGTGCCCTGCTAATAACGTTCAAACCAAATTTAAATAAAATGTGTGGCAATTTAGCATGCTGGTAAACGGTGTACAGAAATGGCCAATATCATAATGCTGGTGAACACACTTTTTTGAACTGGACTTTAGGCCCTTTTATTGTGAAGATGTGATCTGCTGTAGAAACCTGGAAATGACTCTCTTTCAAAGACTGTTATCGCATTTTTTTTCTATTCTGAAGCTCTGTTTTGTTTATGTGTTTGGAGATAACAAAGTACAAGGTCCAAATTGAACTTAGTACAACATGTCCACCTTCTATTGAGAAGTAGAGGGGGAACCATCGGTCCTGCCTCAGAATGCCAAAACAGCATCAAAACAGCCCCAGCAGTTCTGTTGGTACTGTCCAGTCCTCTACCAGGTTCCCCATCTACACAATGAAGTGGTCTTGAGTCTTGTCTTCTGATTGAAGACCACCATTCAGTAGAAATACAGTTTTATAAAAGATGTCAAGAAAGAAAGACTACAGTTAACCAGAGAAAGAGAAAATGTGACACATGATCATTTTTTAGTCCGAGTCTGTTTGTGAAAAGACTATCAGCTCTGTGTTCGTGTATATGTGTGTATTTGCCAGTGTGAGTGTGTGTCTCTCTCTCTGCGTGCGTGCCTCGTCCCCTCTACTCCCATCCCTCTCGCTCAGGGTCCCATACGTAGTGGTCTAATCGTGCAGGGTAACTTGTCCCTCTCTCAGCAGCAACAGACCTGACGGTGGGGAAGATCTACGCTGCCATGATGATCATGGAGTACTACAGGCAGAGCAAGGCCAAGCGCTCTCAGGCGCGGCTAGAGGCGGAGCAGGTACAACTACTGTCCCTAGGAACCATCCCCAAACCTTCAGACCAAGCAGACTGACTGAGGACAGAGTCAGACTGACTAGAAATACTGCTGTGCCGTTAGTACAGGGGTCAAAGCGGAGCTGTGACAACCCACAACCACGCCCACCCACAGTCTTACTATAGCATTTACTTACTACGTTATTGTAAGGTCACTTGTTATCATTGACCTCACCTGGCTAAAGGTTAGAGGTCAAAGGTTAGAGGACCATTGCCATTGGGTTTTCCCACTCTTGTCTTGCCTTTCTGTGTTCTTCCATCCTCCCTTCCTTCCTAGTTGGTATAAAACTCTGTGAGGCCCTCTGGTGGACAAAGTATGTCACTGGTCCATGTTATATTACATTTTTACATATTATATTATTGCTAGAGCATCTATACAGAAAACCAGCTGATTATATTTCAAGCACAATTATATAATTCTGAATCACAATTATTTCTAAAGAAGAGGAACTTTTCTTGCTATAGAGAACCCTCTCGATCATCTTTGAATTGGTTTGGGCTGGGTGTCTTTGTCACAGCTCCGGATGGCGAAGACTGTACGACGTTAATGTACATTCCTCACCTAAGCCTGTTCCTCTTTATCCTCCCTTTCCCTGGCTGTGAATCCACTGCTGGTGATGATAATGATGATGATGCTTGTCTTGCCAAGCCTTTTAGCCACACCCTGGCCTTGGACTGTTGCCCTACACCCTGGACTGTAGCATTGCACTGTAGCCCCCATTCCCTGTTGACAGAGATAATGCATATACAACCAATACAATGGATCTTGTGTTTATGTAGTCACATGTGAAGCCACTGACGATAAAACGTTCAAATTGTAGCAGTATTTGTAACACAGTTACAGAAACATTTTAAGTGTAAAGTAAAAGATGACGTTTTAAATTACGGAGATGGTTTTATTTTGTTTTATTTGTATTTCTCACGCACACACATACACGGTTTCCTATTTTACAGACAGAGTCCTACTCCTCCTCTCCTCCTGCTCCTCCTCTCTCACTGCACTCTAAGCATGCCACTTTCCCTGCTCTGCTATGGCCTCCTGCTACCACTCTCTATACACAACTCTCAGCCATGTCAATTCCTCATGACTTCATTTCTGCCATCTGGCATTCCTTCCTTGTAGGATAGCACAAGGAAGAGGTTGGTCTTGAAGGGATAGTCACTAAATTCAAAGTTTAAACAGTGATCCTCTTTTTCTCTGACACATGATGTGAAGGGCGTGAGAGAGGCAGGATCTTGAAAGATCTAGGAGTTAGTTGAGAGAGTCTGGCTCTGTCTGAGCTTTAAAAACTGACCTCAAGCCTGCCTTAGCCATGTGTATAGATATACGTACATGCTTTTTGAAGAGTTGGTTGGATGGGACCTACAGTATGAGTCAGGGGATAGTTTGATTGGACAAGTCACAGGAACACCTCAGGAACATGATGGAGCTATCTAAGGAGGATACCATCTAAACAACTGTAGAAACCACCCTCTATCACCTGTCAAACTACAATGGAAGACTCATAAGACAAGCTGAGAAGACTCCAGAGTTGGTCGCCCCATAGAGTCAAGTCATTGAACATCTGACCGTGACCATGTCATATCCTTGGTCTTCATTCACAACCACAACCATACCACCCAGCTGGTCCTCGTGCTTTTACTCTAATGCTCCCAAGGTGTACTTACCCGTGACCACAAACATGTACAGAGCACAAACACTCACACACTGACGTTTCTTTGGCAACAAATGTTATCAAACTTTTCAGACTCTTCAGCATGCTCACATGACATGTCACAGCCCGATGACGATAATTGATGGTGTCACTGCAACATCCTCATCCAATCGTCGCCCATCCTGCTCTCCAGCCAATGTCTGCTCTGCCACCCTTTACCCCTACACATCTTCTCCCCTCTCCCTTGTACCCCTCTCTACACCTCCTCTTATTGAGCTGCCCCTCACTCTCCTCCCCCTTGCACCCCCACCTCTCTTCCCCTCCTTCCCAACCCTCACCCCTGCTGCTACTTGCTTACAGAAGGACAGGAGCAGAGGAGTGGACTTCCCTCCCCTTGCACCCCCACCTCTCTTCCCCTCCTTCCCAACCCCACCCCTGCTGCTACTTGCTTACAGAAGGACAGGAGCAGAGGAGTGCACCATCTCAGACAGTATTATTACCATAGTGTTAGATAAGGAGAGACCTAGTGAAGGGTAGCATCCATCCCAGTGATGAGCGTTTCTTCCCTGCATGATTCCAGGTAGAGCTTGTTGCCATAGATAAGCATGTGCATCATGATGTGAGACTAGGGGTGGGACCTGGAGAATGGGAATACCCTTGCTTCGAACGGTTCAGGTTCGGACAAGAACTGTTCCAAGTGTTTAGAAATGACGATTGGACAAATATTGTTTGGAAAAATATTTGTGTGCTATTTCCTTGTATGACCTGGAACCTTTGTGATCCATCCACTTTAAACTTGACCCTCCATCGCTCATGAAATCCTTAAACCAAAACAGCTACTTACCATTGATAATCCGTTTCAGCTAGCAAGTATATACTGGCCCAGGAGTGGCCCACTGCCGTCATGGTTTACGGCCCACAGCTGGAAACCAAACGCGGCCCAACAACATTTTCCCAGATATCTTACGGACATAAAAGTAGCAGTTGGTCAGTTTTAAGTGGATGTGTAATAACTGAATGACACTGTATGTGGTTATTTTCACCTACACTAAGAAAAACAGGTGCTATCCAGAACCTAAAAGAGTTCTTAAGCTGTCCCCATAGGATAACCATTTGATGAACCCATTTTGATTCCAGATGTAACCCTTTTGGTTCCAGGTAGAACCCCTTTGGGTTCTATGTAAAATCCCTTCTACAAAGGGTTCTGCCTGGAACCCAAAACAGTTCTTCCTGGAACCAAAAATGATTTTCCTATGGGGACATCCAAAGAACCCTTTGGAACCCTTTTTTCTAAGAGTATGTTCCCAACAGGTCTACTCCCAGTCCTCGTCTTCCTCTCTCTTTTTCATCCTTCCTCTATCCCTCTTTGTGTCCCCTTTCTCTCTCGATATTCACTCACATGGACTTCTACCTCTATTCTTTCCTTTTCTCATCCTCTCCTCCTCTCTTCCTTTCTCTCTGTCCATTCGATCTGTCCATTGGTTTTGCACTGATGTTCTGCCTTGTTCAACTCTTCCTTATTCCCTCCCTGATCTTGCTGTTCTACTGCTCTAATGGATTGTTGGACTGGCTCAAACTCCACCCACCGACTCTCATTTCCTGGTTGCCGATAGTGATCATTTAGCTGCTTGAGGTCAAATGGGGGTCAAAAGTCAAGGTTGAAATCCAATCAGG